>NC_052170.1:493589-515311 GCF_902713615.1 Scyliorhinus canicula
AGTGTGGACAGGGCACTGGGCCATTCAGTGTGGACAGGGCACTGGACCATTCAGTGTGGGGACAGGGCACTGGGCCATTCAGTGTGGGGACAGGGCACTGGGCCATTCAGTGTGGGGACAGGCACTGGGCCATTCAGTGTGGGACAGGGCACTGGCCATTCAGTGTGGGGACAGGGCACTGGGCCATTCAGTGTGTGGACAGGGCACTGGACCATTCAGTGTGGACACCGCACTGGACCATTCAGTGTGGGGACAGGGCACTGGGCCATTCAGTGTGGGGACAGGGCACTGGACCATTCAGTGTGGGGACAGGACACTGGGCCATTCAGTGTGGGGACAGGGCACTGGGCCATTCAGTGTGGGGACAGGGCACTGGGCCATTCAGTGTGGACAGGGCACTGGGCCATTCAGTGTGGGGACAGGGCACTGGGCCATTCAGTGTGGGGACAGGGCACTGGGCCATTCAGTGTGGACAGGGCACTGGGCCATTCAGTGTGGGGACAGGGCACTGGGCCATTCAGTGTGGACAGGGCACTGGGCCATTCAGTGTGGGACAGGGCACTGGGCCATTCAGTGTGGGGACAGGCACTGGGACCATCAGTGTGGGGACAGGGCACTGGGCCATTCAGTGTGGGGACAGGGCACTGGGCCATTCAGTGTGGGGACAGGGCACTGGGCCATTCAGTGTGGGGACAGGGCACTGGGCCATTCAGTGTGGACAGGGCACTGGGCCATTCAGTGTGGGGACAGGACACTGGGCCAGTCAGTGTGAACAGGGCACTGGGCCATTCAGTGTGGGGACAGGACACTGGGCCATTCAGTGTGGACAGGGCACTGGGCCATTCAGTGTGGGGACAGGGCACTGGGCCATTCAGTGTGGACAGGGCACTGGGCCATTCAGTGTGGGGACAGGACACTGGGCCATTCAGTGTGGGGACAGGACACTGGACCATTCAGTGTGGACAGGGCACTGGGCCATTCAGTGTGGACAGGGCACTGGGCCAGTCAGTGTGGGGACAGGGCACTGGGCCATTCAGTGTGGGGACAGGGCACTGGGCCATTCAGTGTGGGGACAGGGCACTGGGCCATTCAGTGTGGGGACAGGGCACTGGGCCATTCAGTGTGGGGACAGGGCACTGGGCCATTCAGTGTGGGGACAGGGCACTGGGCCATTCAGTGTGGGGACAGGGCACTGGGCCATTCAGTGTGGGGACAGGGCACTGGGCCAGTCAGTGTGGGGACAGGGCACTGGGCCATTCAGTGTGGACACCGCACTGGACCATTCAGTGGGGACAGGACACTGGGCCATTCAGTGTGGGGACAGGGCACTGGGCCATTCAGTGTGTGGACAGGGCACTGGGCCATTCAGTGTGGGGACAGGGCACTGGGCCATTCAGTGTGGACACCGCACTGGACCATTCAGTGTGGGGACAGGGCACTGGACCATTCAGTGGGGACAGGACACTGGGCCATTCAGTGTGGACAGGGCACTGGACCATTCAGTGTGGACAGGGCACTGGACCATTCAGTGGGGACAGGACACTGGACCATTCAGTGTGGGGACAGGACACTGGGCCATTCAGTGTGGGGACAGGGCACTGGGCCATTCAGTGTGTGGACAGGGCACTGGGCCATTCAGTGTGGACAGGACACTGGACCATTCAGTGGGGACAGGGCACTGGGCCATTCAGTGGGGACAGGGCACTGGGCCATTCAGTGTGGGGACAGGGCACTGGGCCATTCAGTGTGGACAGGGCACTGGGCCATTCAGTGTGGACAGGGCACTGGGCCATTCAGTGTGGGGACAGGGCACTGGACCATTCAGTGGGGACAGGGCACTGGGCCATTCAGTGGGGACAGGGCACTGGGCCATTCAGTGTGGGGACAGGGCACTGGGCCATTCAGTGTGGACAGGGCACTGGGCCATTCAGTGTGGGGACAGGGCACTGGGCCATTCAGTGTGGACAGGGCACTGGGCCATTCAGTGTGGACAGGGCACTGGGCCATTGTGTGGACAGGGCACTGGGCCATTCAGTGTGGGGACAGGGCACTGGGCCATTCAGTGTGGGACAGGGCACTGGGCCATTCAGTGTGGGGACAGGACACTGGACCATTCAGTGTGGGGACAGGACACTGGACCATTCAGTGTGGGGACAGGGCACTGGGCCATTCAGTGTGGGGACAGGGCACTGGGCCATTCAGTGTGTGGACAGGGCACTGGGCCATTCAGTGTGGGACAGGGCACTGGGCCATTCAGTGTGGACAGGGCACTGGGCCATTCAGTGTGGGGACAGGGCACTGGGCCATTCAGTGTGGGGACAGGGCACTGGGCCATTGTGTGGGGACAGGGCACTGGGCCATTCAGTGTGGACAGGGCACTGGGCCATTCAGTGTGGACAGGGCACTGGGCCATTCAGTGTGGACAGGGCACTGGGCCATTCAGTGTGGGGACAGGGCACTGGGCCATTCAGTGTGGACAGGGCACTGGACCATTGTGTGGGGACAGGGCACTGGGCCATTCAGTGTTGGGACAGGGCACTGGGCCATTCAGTGTGGGACAGGGCACTGGGCCATTCAGTGTGGACAGGACACTGGGCCATTCAGTGTGGGGACAGGGCACTGGGCCATTCAGTGTGGGACAGGGCACTGGGCCATTCAGTGTGGGGACAGGGCACTGGGCCATTCAGTGTGGACAGGACACTGGGCCATTCAGTGTGGACAGGACACTGGGCCATTCAGTGTGGACAGGACACTGGGCCATTCAGTGTGGGGACAGGGCACTGGGCCATTCAGTGGGGACAGGGCACTGGGCCATTCAGTGTGGGGACAGGGCACTGGGCCATTCAGTGTGGGGACAGGGCACTGGGCCATTCAGTGTGGGGACAGGGCACTGGGCCATTCAGTGTGGGACAGGGCACTGGGCCATTCAGTGTGGACAGGGCACTGGGCCATTCAGTGTGGGGACAGGACACTGGGCCATTCAGTGTGGGGACAGGGCACTGGGCCATTCAGTGTGGGGACAGGGCACTGGACCATTCAGTGTGGGGACAGGGCACTGGGCCATTCAGTGTGGACAGGGCACTGGACCATTCAGTGTGGGGACAGGGCACTGGGCCATTCAGTGTGGACAGGGCACTGGGCCATTCAGTGTGGACAGGGCACTGGGCCATTCAGTGTGGACAGGGCACTGGGCCATTCAGTGTGTGGACAGGGCACTGGACCATTCAGTGTGGGGACAGGGCACTGGACCATTCAGTGTGGGGACAGGGCACTGGACCATTCAGTGTGGGGACAGGGCACTGGGCCATTCAGTGTGGACAGGGCACTGGGCCATTCAGTGTGGGGACAGGGCACTGGGCCATTCAGTGTGGGGACAGGGCACTGGGCCATTCAGTGTGGACAGGACACTGGGCCATTCAGTGTGGACAGGGCACTGGGCCATTCAGTGTGGACAGGGCACTGGGCCATTCAGTGTGTGGACAGGGCACTGGACCATTCAGTGTGGGGACAGGGCACTGGGCCATTCAGTGTGGGGACAGGGCACTGGGCCATTCAGTGTGGGGACAGGGCACTGGGCCATTCAGTGTGGGGACAGGGCACTGGGCCATTCAGTGTGGGGACAGGGCACTGGGCCATTCAGTGTGGGGACAGGGCACTGGGCCATTCAGTGTGGGGACAGGGCACTGGGCCATTCAGTGTGGACAGGGCACTGGGCCATTCAGTGTGGACAGGGCACTGGGCCATTCAGTGTGTGGACAGGGCACTGGGCCATTCAGTGTGGGGACAGGGCACTGGGCCATTCAGTGTGGGGACAGGACACTGGGACCATTCAGTGTGGGGACAGGGCACTGGGCCATTCAGTGTGGGGACAGGACACTGGACCATTCAGTGTGGGGACAGGGCACTGGGCCATTCAGTGTGGGGACAGGGCACTGGGCCATTCAGTGTGGGGACAGGGCACTGGGCCATTCAGTGTGGACAGGGCACTGGGCCAGTCAGTGTGGACAGGGCACTGGGCCAGTCAGTGTGGGGACAGGGCACTGGGCCATTCAGTGTGGGGACAGGGCACTGGACCATTCAGTGGGGACAGGGCACTGGGCCATTCAGTGTGGACAGGGCACTGGGCCAGTCAGTGTGGACAGGGCACTGGGCCAGTCAGTGTGGGGACAGGGCACTGGGCCATTCAGTGTGGGGACAGGGCACTGGACCATTCAGTGGGGACAGGGCACTGGACCATTCAGTGTGGACAGGGCACTGGACCATTCAGTGTGGACAGGGCACTGGGCCATTCAGTGTGGACAGGGCACTGGACCATTCAGTGTGTGGACAGGGCACTGGGCCATTCAGTGTGGGGACAGGGCACTGGGCCATTCAGTGTGGGGACAGGGCACTGGGCCATTCAGTGTGGGGACAGGGCACTGGACCATTCAGTGTGGACAGGGCACTGGGCCATTCAGTGTGGACAGGGCACTGGGCCATTCAGTGTGGACAGGGCACTGGGCCATTCAGTGTGGGGACAGGACACTGGACCAGTCAGTGTGGACAGGATACTGGACCATTCAGTGTGGACAGGGCACTGGGCCAGTCAGTGTGGACAGGACACTGGGCCATTGTGTGGGGACAGGGCACTGGGCCATTCAGTGTGGACAGGGCACTGGACCATTCAGGTCTGGACTCTCCTGCTGTGCAGTGTCTATTCCTTTTGCTTTCTCTCTAGCCCCACACCAAAGTGTGAGTTTAATTCTGGCTAGTTTGTGTGTGTCTAACAATACTTGCCTGACACCATGGATGTTTTTGATTGCGTAGCTGATCTCTCTTCGAAGCTCCTTCTCATCAAACTCCATCTGTACAGAGAATACGTCACAATTACAATGCTGAGCAACTGTGATAGAGATAAAGGGACAGAGGGAAAATTCAGAATCAGGACAAGATTGGTCGAGGATGCTTCAACTAGCCATTAGCTTCCCCCAGCAGTGCCGTACCTTCACCAGCTCAAATGGGAATCGTTCATGGAAGATGCGGTTAATTCTTGCACCTCCGGACAGTTCCACCGTGTCCACCTGGTCACCTGAACCCTCAATTCGCTTCTCAAAATCCACCCCGAACTGCTGCACCATCCTGAGAGCAAAAACATGAGCAGTGAAAGAGAGACTTCTGTTCCCACACATACTGCACACAACCATCTCAATCACTTGCAAATGTAGGAATTAAATGTAGGCAAATCAAACGATAGTTTTCAACAGCACTGACTCCAAGACACTAATAAAGCTGTCAAACTATTCTCAGTGGCGTTAGGCGTTCGGGGAGGATGTTGACCAGGACACTCGCCGCTCTAACAGTGCCATGGAATCCTCAATGCCCGTCTCAACAGGCAGACAGGGTCACAACCAAATGACTTATCCAAAAAGGTCAACACACGGTAGTCTGGATGATTCTCGACTTCAACCGACAACCTCTCTATTCAGAGGCGAGAGTTGTCATTGAACTGAAACAATGCAAAATAGAAACAACGGTCTGAGGCACAAAGAAGCTATTGTGCCTCTGACCTTCCTGCTACCAGCTCACAATAGAGATGGACGGGTACATCAGGAATGAGAAGATCAATCAATCATGGATACACGGCATTCAAATTTACCAAGTGACCTGCAAAGTGTGTTTATCAGCTGAACAGTGGCAAGTCTGTGCAGCTGATTAACTATATTGTGACAAATGTGTTGTATTGTGTGTGTCTGGTGCAAGAATGGTTTTAAAAGCCTGGGATAGGCTGTGTAAGTATCTGCTGCAGAAATATTATTTTTTAATTCTTGGTTTAAGAGATAGACCGACTTTGTGGTGCAATTAAGATGTCGTAAAAGTGAGATAATCATTCTTTCAAACCATGTTTATGTTTACAAAGAGAGGTGGATTGGGATTTTATTATTTCCAAGTAGATAATTACAGACATTACACTTAAATTTAAGTTGGTGGTAGGATGGGAGTGGGATAAAGATGATGTCATTAATGGAGGAACCAGGTCTGTAGCAGGCAGTTGTGGTAGTTTTTGGAAGCTGCGAGCTGAACACCAGCTTTTGGCGGAAGACTGTCAGATTCAGTGTTAATCTGACAGATAAGGATCTGCAGGCTGTTTACACACAAGGATCTCTCTCTCTCTTCAAGCAGTCTTATAAAACAATTCTTTATCCAGAGGACAGTAAGTAACCCTGTATTTGCTAACTTTTAAATTTTGTTTCTAATTAAGGGTCACTTTAGTGTGACCAATCCACCTGCCCTGCACATTTTGGGTTGTGGGGGTGAAACCCATGCAGACATGAGGAGCATGTGAAACCTCCACACAGACAGTGACCCAGGGTTGGGGTCAAGCCCGGGTCCTTGGTGCCATGAGGCAGCAGTGCTAACCAGTGCACCACCGCTAACTTTATTTATATGTGGTTTTTGACCTGTGATGGGTTTTGCTTGATTGGAGATAGAGAAGGTATCAGCTAGAAGTTAAATTGTTTCTTTTTATTTTATTGTTAAGCATTGTTAAGTGCTAATTATAAGCTGTATCTCTGTGATGTTAAGGTAGTTTAACATGTTAATAAAGTTTGTTTTAATATACCATGCCCCTAACTGCACATGGAAATCACTCCTGGAGCATGCTTTACAAATTAAAAGTATTGGGGTTCTTGTCTGCTATCCAGGCAAAATGGGATGTGGTCCGGGATTTTAATAATATTCATTCAAGCATCAAAGTCAATCTTGATCACCTAACAATTGGAGTTGCTCACGATTTCCCAAAAGAGTCAATACACAGACAATAGAGGAGGGGACAGACACACAAGATAGGTGACACAGGGAAACCACACAGTGACTGACTGCACTTCAATACTAAGCTCCATGCGCCCCCAGCCCACGTTGGCTCCACTTACTGGAGGAGTGCTTTGGTTTTCCTGGTGGGGTCATCTGGTCGAAAGTTTTTATATTCCTCAACCTCCTTCTCCAGTGACAGCATCTGACTCTGTAGCTTGTTCCTCAATGCAGGCAAGGTTTCACGGATGTGGTTTGTCAATTGCTGCGTTACAAATAAAATAAAGTAGTGAAACAAACTTCAGCAGCAAAAATTGGAAGTTTGCACTAGAACATAGAACATAGAACAGTACAGCACAGAACAGGCCCTTCGGCCCTCAATGTTGTACCGAGCAATGATCACCCTACTTAAACCCACGTAACCCGTATACCCGTAACCCAACAATCCCCCCATTAACCTTACACTACGGGCAATTTAGCATGGCCAATCCACCTAACCCGCACATCTTTGGACTGTGGGAGGAAACCGGAGCACCCAGAGGAAACCCACGCACACAGGGGGAGGACGTGCAGACTCCGCACAGACAGTGACCCAGCCGGGAATCGAACCTGGGACCCTGGAGCTGTGAAGCATTGATGCTAACCACCATGCTACCGTGAGGCCCGCATGTGCTTCAGCTGCACAGGTGGGTCAGTCTTGGCATCTACTGCCCCTTTGTCCGATGCACCTGCCCATACTGCTCACCGGTGACCACTCTGCATGCTCACCCCCAATGAAACGCAGAGAACAACGCCCTCCCTCACCCACAGCGTGCCAACAACACTATTCTACCAGGTGTGGCTTCGTCCCCACAGCAGTGACCAATTATAGATCCACCAGCTTCAGGACACAAACTCAGCAAGGCCAAGAGCAGGGTTCAAACATTGGCCGTTCGCCGGCTCCAACTACAAATTAATGAAGGCTTAGTTCTGGAAACGAGATGCCAGTGTAGCATCAGCATGGTCAAGTCAGTGAGGTACACAGAAACAGAAGGCAGGGTCCCAGCACCCGGTCATTATTCAGTAACTGGCAGGACATTGCTGGTGTGGGGATCAGCTACACCAAAAATATTTGGTAAAGAACGTTGTCATTGTCCAGACTTATAATGCAAGCCTGGGCCTTTGAGCAAGGTGCTCACTATGGAACTTTATCCCAGCACACACACAGCCAGCACCTTTGAGGCAGAAAGATTATTCATTTAAGTGGTGATGTACCAGTAACAGATGAGTGTTTTCAGCACCAGCCCCCCCCCCCCCCCCCCCCCCCCCCCCCCAAACACGAGCACATGCACCGGGAAAGGCACAGCTACGCCCCGGCCCTCACCTGATTCAGCATCTTCTGCAGGTGTGGGGTGCCCATCCGTTCAGCCATGTGCCGGTACGAGGGGTGAGACAGGAAAAACTTCCTCTCAGCCGCCAGGGCTGCACGAATATCCTTCTTGCCATCAATATCCTTCTGACTCCTGTTCACCACACCGATGTAGCCTGCGTGGAATGGAATACAAGAACAGCCTTGATATGGTTAACAGGCAGCCATCCGAGTTAAAACCGTTCTCAGTATTTGCGATCACCAAATACAGATTGCTGGCATTGAGGAGTGAAACACTTCCTATTTCAGGCACTCATTACCAGCATCAAACATTCAAAAGCTCGCAAGGTGACCTAGAGCTCTATTTGCACCATTACTGAGAGGGCCAATTCTATAACGTGTGGAGCACAAATCCCACAGTGGATATCAACTGGTGATGGTAGGCTCGCAGAATACAGTACAGGGGGCGGAGAACCCATTAGTGGATTTCTCGACCAGCACGTTGAAAAAATGGTGTGTTTTAGGCTGGCCCAAAAGTAAATCGGAGCGTGGGGTGGCATCTGTAAGGAAATCCTTACATGTGGCTGCAGATACACAGATTTCAAACATATCGTCTCCATATCAGAAACGTAGGAGGTTGGGGCTCATTCCATCAAAAGCACATTGCTCTTGGAAACAATTAAAATATTAGTGAGCGCTGGATCTAGAGGGGATCCCATGGCTACACCACCTCTTTGGACAAATATGGTGTCATTAAAACTAAACTCAACTAAATGAGTTGCTACGTTCCTAAGTTCAATGGATACAGATTCAGCAAATATCAGCGTGTCAATATTGCTGCGATAGAACAAAGCCACATTAATGTTGATGGCTTCCTTTAGCGGCTCACTCATGAATAAACGGGCAATGTCAAACAAGCACAAGACAAGGCGTTGTATCGATATGAGGGTTGGATTTTTGTTTGTGAAGGTGATGGTATCATTCACTGTGTACGTGGAAAACTAAGAACTGGTTGCAATAACTCAAATCATTTGGCGAGTTCATGCTGTGCAGAACCAGTATTTGATAAATTAGGGTGTAATGGGACATCATGGGGCGGCCCAGTAGCACAGCGGTTAGCACAGTTGCTTCACAGCTCCAGGGTTCCAGGTTCAGTTCCCGGCTTGGGCGACTGTCTGTGCGGAGTCTGCACGTTCTCTCCATGTCAGCGTGGGTTTCTTCCGGGTGCTCCGGTTTCCTCCCACGATCCAAAGATGTGCAGGTTCGACGGATTGGTTGTGATAAATTGCCCTTAGTGTCCAAAAAAAGGTTAGGTGGGATTACGGCGATAAGCTGGAGGTGTGGCCTTAAGTGGGGTGCTCTTTCCAAGGGCCGGTGCAGACCCGATGGACTGAATGGCCTCTTCCTACACTGTAAATTCTATGATTCTTTGATCAATCATGTGTCTCTTCAGCAGCCCATACATGTGCAGATGTAATGAGCCTTAAGGATGAATCCCATCGTGCCAGGCAGCAGGTGGAGGGGTTCCCCTTGCTGCCCCCACGAGGGGTGCGGGATCGGTTGCTCTCGGGGGTGTGGGTTGGAGGAGGAAGGATTTCGGACATATACCGGGTAATGCAGGAGGTAGACGAGGCCTCGGTGGAGGAACTGAAGGGTAAATGGGAAGAGGAGCTGGGTGAGGAGATTGAGGAGGGGACGTGGGCGGATGCCCTGGAGAGAGTGAATTCCTCCTCTTCCTGTGCGAGGTTTAGCCTCATACAGTTCAAGGTGCTGCATAGGGTCCACATGACTGGGACAAGGATGAGTAGGTTTTTCGGGGGTGAGCACAGGTGTGCTAGGTGCTCGGGGAGCCCAGCGAACCACGCCCATATGTTTTGGGCGTGCCCAGCGCTGGGGGAGCTTTGGAAGGGGGTAGCAAGGACAGTGTCGAGGGTGGTGGGATCCAGGGTCAAGCCAGGCTGGGGACTCGCAATTTTTGGGGTTGCAGTGGAGCCGGGAGTGCAGGAGGCGAAAGAGGCTGGTGTTCTGGCCTTTGCGTCCCTAGTAGCCCGGCGGAGGATCTTGCTCCAATGGAAGGATGCGAGGCCCCCGGCCTGGATCAGTGATATGGCGGGGTTTATCAAATTGGAGAAGGTGAAATTTGCCCTGAGGAGATCAGTACAGGGGTTCTTTAGGCGGTGGCAGCCTTTCCTGGACTTCCTGGCGGAACGATAGGGAAATAGGCCGACAGCAGCAGCAACCCGGGGTGGGGGGTGGGGGGGGGGGGGGGGGGGGGGGGTTGGATCGGGGGAGGGAGAACTGTGTACATGGGTTTGTGGGATGTGGCGGGAGTTCTCTCTTTCCCTTTTGTTGTTTGGGTGTTCGTTTGTTTTTTTCTCTTTTGTTTGTAGTTGCTTTTGAAGTTGGGTGGGTATTGTTCTTGGGGTGTTACCGCGGTTGTTTTGTTAATAGAGTTGAGATGTTTATATTTTGTAAAAGTTTCAATAAAAATTATTTTTTTTAAAAAAAGATGAATCCATCTGATACATCACAAAGCAGATTGTTACTCATAACCAAGTACAATAAACAGTTTTGTAACTTGCTTTCAAGCAATGCTGTGCAGTTATTTATTTTTTAATTCTTTGATGGGATGTGGACGTCAATGGGCTGGGCCAGCATTTGTTGGCCATCCCTAATTGCCCTTGAACTGAGTGTATCACTCGGCAATTTCGGAGGGTGGTTCAGAGTCAACCACATTGCTGTGGGTCTAGAGTCACATGTAGACCAGAAAGGGTGGCATGTTTCCTTCTCTAACAATCATTAGGGAACCAGATGGGCTTTTACCATAACCGACATTGGTTTCACGTCATCATTAACATCGGGATTTTTATTCAATTCAAATTTCGCCACCTGTGGTGGGATTCGAACCCAGGTCCCGGAGCATTATTCTGGATCCCTGGAATATTGGTGTAGTGACAGTACCACTACGCCACTTTTAAAAATTAGCCGGGAGCTTGGGGAGACGATAGTTCCCCGTTGCTTTCTCCACAGCAACACCTCGATGAGAGTTGATTGACCAGCGCCCAAGAGGAGTTGGAAATTTGGTATTCTTGTGTTTGTCCTGATGGTGCCGGATGAAAAGCTTCAGTAACACATCTCCCTACTCAGCCATTGGCAAGTTCTGTTCCATCTCACAACTTTTGGTAAATATCAGTGACACACGGAGAAGGATGTTTATAATTTGCTTCCTGAGACACACGAGAAGGTGCAAAAAAGATTTACAAGAATGGAGAGATTATGGTTATGAGAAAGAATTGAGAAGAATTTCTATACAATCGAGAAGACTGATCGAAGTGTTTAAGATTGTGATGAGGATTGATTGAGTAAATGTAGAGTTGTTTTCACTGGTGGTCAGGACCAGGTATTACAGTCACTAATAAATCCACTAAAGAGTTCAGGAGGAAGATCAGAAAGCGGAACTTGTTACCACAGGAGCAGATAAATAAGGGGAAGTACACTAAGGTGAAATGAACAGAAGGTCAGGCTGATGGGGTTAGGAGGGCCAGCAAGCAGGCAGAGGATTGTGTGGAGCATATAACACTGGCACTGGCCTAATGATCTGTGCTGGACTTACCCCTGCGGAGAGGCAGGAGCCGGTTTTCCAGTATATCCCGGGCATCAGTCCCTTCATCCATCAGATCCAACTTTGTGATCACACCAATGACCCTCAAACCTGTGCAGACACGAGAGCTTTAGAGAAATTATCCACACAAAAATAAATGTGATCAGGCCCAGGAATCAATGTTAAAAATGCAAACAATTAACCCTCTGTGCAACTATAATCCAATGTTAAAAAGCACCTCCAACACAGGTTCAAACATCATTTCCAGTTTTGCAATCAATAACCACATGTAGAACCTCAGATAAAGTCATAGCAAGGACACAGAAGTCACCAGTCAGCCTTCACTAAGTGGCTGCAGCCTCAGGATACTTGTTGAGTTGCTCCCAACTAATCTAGCCACACGTCACAAGAGAAATAAACTGTAGCATATTTCCGAGGACCAGATCAGTCTCTCCCTCTGTTAGAACTTTCAACTTCACCCAACACGTTTAGTTTTTGCTCAGGGGAGACAGACACTGCATAAATCTGGGTGTGATTATATTATACTGTAAAACGTGCAGACCTGCAAAGAACAATACAGCACAGGAACAGGCCCTTCGGCCCTCCAAGCCTGTACTGGTCAGATACCAACCTTGGCCAAAACTCTCAGCACTTCCTTGTGCCGTATCCCTCTATACCCATCCTGTCCGTGTGTTTGTCAAGATGCCTTTTGAATGCATTAATGTATCTGCTTCCACAACCCCCCCTGGCAACGCGTTCCAGGCACTCACCACCCTCTGTGTAAAAAAAACCTACCTCGCACATGTCCTCTAAACTTTGCCCCATTACACATACAACAGCACCTTCCCCAGAAGTGATGACTGCCTAACAAATTCCGTTCGCTATTCTGTGGGAGCAGGCACATTGGAACCAGAGACACCAAACAGACTTCTTACCTTGTGGGTCAACCTCCTTGGCAATCTTGAGTGCATCGGAGTTGGCGAGGTCAGAGTTTGCTGGGGTAACAGCCAGGATGAGGCAGTTCTCTTTGCTGATGAACTGCATGATCATTTCTTTGATCTGGTACTCGATATCAGCTGGCTGATCACCAACCGGCACCTTGGTGATTCCCGGTAAATCAATCAATGTCAGATTTAGAACTAGTGAGAAAAAAAAAGTGACGAGACTGAATTAGGACCAATAATCGCAGAAATGCCAAACAAAGCAAGGAAAAACATTCCTGCAAAATACTGATCGTGTCCTTATCCTCGTGTGGAATGAACATAATTCAAAGAGCGTTTCTTGCTCAGCAGCTGTAAGCAGCTGTGTGGGCCTCGAAAAGCTGTGCATTGGTGATGGAGCTGGGACCAGGTCACGCACCGAATCCAAAGGACAAGACCCGAACCATCAAGGCTACAGTCACTGGGACTCCAGAGCGCAGCTTAGTTACAGCGGTCAGATCTGTTGATGCAGATCCCTCGGGGCTTACTGTACTTCTATTGATTACACCTCCCCTTGTGTGGAGTTAAGTTAGTGACAGCACAATAAATACAGAGCCAATCACAGCTTACAAACACCACTCCTATTCCCCAAGGTCTCAAATAATCTTCATGGCCTCGATCTGGCGAAGCAGTTTGGAGACTCCACTCACCATGTGGAGAATGAACCCTCAGGTTGATAGGAATTGACGAGATCCCTCTATTGCTCCCAGTCACTCTGTCCGTCTCAGCTTCAATCTCCTGCCGAACCTCATCAAAATCAGTAAATTTCTTCCCTTTGCAGTGCAGAAACTCAGCATGCTCTGGAAGAGAAAGCAAACCATTACACAGGTGTAGTCAGGGCCCTAGTAAAATGTACACTCTTAATACTATTAAGGACCCTTCAGGTAAAAAAGGATTACAGCCGTTCAAAAAAATATCAAAATCCCGTCCACTCTGCTTCATAAGAAAATTTCACCCTTAGCGCACACATTGGTGAGTTGTGAAGTCTCTCCTCATAGGACAGTCCTGCCATTCCAGGAATCAGCCTGGTAAACATCTGCTGCACTCCCTCCATAGCAAGGCCACCCTTCTTCCCTGTGTGCTGGGTTACTGTCTTCCATAGTTATTTCAGGCATCGTCAGGCTCTCGGGAATGTCTAGGTCTTCACTTGCCACAGTTTGCTGCTGACTCTCGGTTGACTCCAAGTTCTAGCTGCTAAAGGTTGATCAGTGCAATTGGTCCACACTACACGGTCCCGAGTTTGAACAGTGTAGGACACCAGTCCAGTCTGTGCCAAGACATTGGCAGGTATCCACTGCTCGCTGGTGCTGCAGTTCCTTGCCAATACTTCCTGACCTTTCTGAACAACACGGCGTTCAGCCCTATTGTCTCCTCACAAAACCCAATGTGATTGCTTTTTCACAGCTTTCACTTCAGATGCTAGTTCTTGCCCCAGGCTGTTGGATTGTCCTCTTTTCTGGAATGCAACTTCTAGACTGTCAAGTTCAAGCTATTGCTCCTGAGGATTTCCAAAAGGGTTCCCACCCTTTAACAACAGACCAAATTTAGCCTTTAGTGTTGGGTTGTTGAGCAAAGTCAGGTTCCAGTAATTCCTCTTCTGTTGGAAGTTGATTGGATATCAGATGGTGCCGTACAGGGCGATTGAGGAAAGGAATATTGGTGTTGCAGATTGCACTCTGAGCAGCTCAAACTCTTGTATTTACTCATCTGGAGCAACTCACGTCCAAACATCCTTCAGGAGTTTCTGTGCTAGCTGTTGTTGCTGTTGTTTACGATCAGCGATCTTTTTATTCTTGTCGACCATTGATGCATGAATCAAGTCAGCAGCTCGTTTCCCAAACCGAATGTTCCTTCCAATGGGTGCGAGAGTTTCCTTCGGGTCGGGCATTTCGAGATGCGCCTCAATTTCTTGTTCCTCCGGTTCAGAATTCGTAAAGGGAGCTCATAAATACATTCCGGTCACCCTCACAGAATTTTTCAGCATACTGTTCACCTTCAGTTTTGTCAAAGCATTCATCTGATTTGATTTATTATTGTCACATATATTAGTATACAGTGAAAAGTATTGTTTCTTGCATGCTGTACAAACAATGCATACCGTACATAGGGAAGGAAGGAGAGACTGCAGAATATAATGTTACAGTTATAGCAAGGTGCAGAGAAAAGATCAACTTAATACGAGGTAGGTCCTTCAAAAGTCTGATGGCAGTAGGGAAGAAGCTGTTCTTCAGTTGGTTGGTACGTGACCTCAAACTTTGGTATCTTTTTCCTGACGGAAGAAGGTGGAGGAGAATATGTCCGGGATGCGTGGGGTCCTTAATTATGCTGGCTGCCTTTCTGAGGTAGCGGGAATTATAGACAGAGTCAATGGATGGGAGGCTGGTTTGCGTGATGGACTGGGCTACATTCACAACCTTTTGTAGTTTCCTGCGGTCTTGGGCAGAGCAGGTTCCATACCAAGCTGTGATACAACCAGAAATGATGCTTTCTATGGTGCATCTGTAGAAGTTGGTGAGGGTCGTAGCTGACATGCCAAATTTCCTTAGTCTTCTGAGAAAGTAGAGTCGTTGGTGGGCTTTCTTAACTATAGTGTTGGCATGGGGAGACCAGGACAGGCTGTTGGTGATCTGTACACCTAAAAACTTGAAGCTCTCGACCCGTTCTACTTCAGATGCATCTTCCATCAGCTCTTCATCTTCGTTCCTCGATCATGAACCACGTTTGTTACAGTAATGCTGAACCTTCATCCCAGCTCTGCCGGCCTGAGCCTCGGCCACACCGATGTTTAAGCTCTTCAGCAGCTGCTACTTTCTGTTCCTTTAGGCTTTTTGGTTGGGCCTGTTTCAGACTCTGACACGAGATTCACCTCGGTCCAGTTTAACTCGATTCTCTCCAGCCAGGTTCTCCCCATTAGGGCTGGACAGTTACCTGTAACGATGGGCAGGGACAAGTCTGCGGTCTGTCTGTTTAGCTGCACATTTGCATCGATACGGCCCCTCAACGGAACATTTCCCCAGTATAGGTTTTGAGCATTATCTTTGAGGGTTTTAAGGCGATACAGTAACCAGTTTCGATGAAATGGCTGGGCCGGTGACCACATCCATTTCCATCAGTTGCCCGCCCAGGAAAGGAGTGGCCCAGGAAAGATTTGTTGCTCCCACAATGACCAGCGCATTCAATGAAAGTTCAGGAGTAGTCCCTCTGGATTGGAAAATTATACTTGTCATTCTACTGTTTAAGACGGGTGAAAGGGGGAACCAGAGAATTAGAGACCTGTTCGCCTAACATTGGTGCTGGGGAAATTGCTGGAGTCTATAATCAATGAACACCTCAGAAAATGTTAGTCGATCAGCCAAATTAACGTTAGGATGAGTGAAGGGAAGGTCATGCCTGACTAATCTTATTGAATTTTTTGAAGAGATGATTAAGGTACTGGACAGCGAATGTCCATGGATGCTTTTTATATGGACTTCCAGAAGGCATTTGATACAGTCCCACGTAAGAGACTGTTAACTAAGGTGGAAGCCCAAGGAGCTGAGGGCAAAGTATTGACCTGCTTGGGAAATTGGTTGAGTGGCAGGCAACAGAGAGTGGGGATAATGGGTAATTACTCTCATTGGCAGGAGGTGACTAGTGGTGTACCACAGGGATCTGTGTTGAGGCCCTAATTCGGGACTGGTTTAGCACAGTGGGCTAAATAGCTGGCTTGTAGTGCAGAACAAGGCCAGCAGCGCGGGTTCAATTCCCGTGTGGCCTCCCTGAACAGGCGCTGGAATGTGGCGACTAGGAGCTTTTCACAGTAACTTCATTGAGGCCAACTTTTGACAATAAGCGATTATTATTCACATTATTCATTAATGACTTGGACTATGGCATAGAAAGTCAGAAGTCCAAATTTTCAGATAATATGAAGTTAGATGGCATTCCAGAGAGCCTGGATGATAGCATAAAATTGACATTTGGCCCAGTGTCTGCACCAGCACTCTAAAGGAGCATCATTATTCTCCTGCCTTTCCCTCCATACCGCTGCACATTGCTTCTATTAAAGTAATCATCCAACGCCCTCTTGATTGCTTCGACTGAACTTGCCTCCACCACACTTCCAGATAGTGCATTTCAGACCCCAGCCACTCATGTTAAAAGAGTTCTCTCTCACATCACATCTGCTAATCATTTTAAATCTTTGTCCTCTTGTTCTTGCTCCTCTTACGAGCAGACATAATGTCTCCCCACCTATTGCCAGTTTGGGGAAGAATGGATGGTAAAGGTAGAAAAGCAGAAGTTAAGGCCACAATCGAGTCAGCTGTGACCTGACTGAATTGCAGAGCGGGCTCAAGCAGCTGAACAACTCACTGCTGCTCCTGTTCCTCTGATTTCAGCAGACACACCTGTGGAAGGCAGTGGGGTGGGAGCAATGTCACTCTAATACTCCAGAGGCCCAGGCTAAGGCCCGAGGGACATGGGCTCAAATTCACCAGGGCAGCTGGTGTTACTTGGATGCAAATAATTTGTCAAAGAAATTCTGCAATTCAGTCTCAGTAATGGTGACTATGAAACTTTGATTGTTTTAAAAACTCGTCTTGTTAACTAATGTCCAGCAGGAGAGGAAATCTGCCGTCCTTACCTGATCTGACCTGCATGGGACTCCAGACCCACAGCAACGTGGTTAACTCAAAGTCCCTGAAATGGCTGTTCAATTAGAGATGGGCAATAAATATTGACTTGACCTCCACCTTATGAAAGAATTTAACAAACAGTTCAAGTGAAGCAGAGCACAGTGTTAAGAGGAGCACGGTGTTGGGTGCTCTGTTCATGAGGCCCAACTAGACCGTAAACAACTAGTTACCAGTCACGCAAACTGCGGTCCCGGAAGCAGCCGGGGACACACTGACCTGTTTTTGCATTGATGAGCTGCAGTACGAGCGGTCGGCGAGTAACGATTCCAGAGCCACGAGGAAGGAAATCCCTGAAAAGAGAGAGAGGAAGAGAGAGCAATCAGCATTTCAAACACCCAATAGAGAGGGGGGGAGAGAGCAATCAGCATTTCAAACACCCAATAGAGAGGGGGGGAGAGAGCAATCAGCATTTCAAACACCCAATAGAGAGAGAGAGCGCAATCAACGCTTCAAACACCCAATAGAGGGAGAGAGAGAGAGCAATCAGCGTTTCAAACACCCAATAGAGAGAGAGCGCAATCAGCGTTTCAAACACTCAATAGAGAGAGAGAGAGAGCAATCAGCGTTTCAAACGCCCAATAGAGAGAGAGAGAGCAATCAGCGTTTCAAACACCCAATAGAGAGAGAGAGAGCGCAATCAGCGTTTCAAACACTCAATAGAGAGAGAGAGCAATCAGCGTTTCAAACACTCAATAGAGAGAGAGAGCAATCAGCGTTTCAAACACCCAATAGAGAGGGGGGGAGAGAGAGAGAGCAATCAGCGTTTCAAACACCCAATAGAGAGAGAGCGAGCAATCAGCGTTTCAAACACCCAATATAGAGAGAGAGAGAGAGCAATCAGCGTTTCAAACACCCAATAGAGAGCAATCAGCGTTTCAAACACCCAATAGAGAGAGAGAGAGAGCAATCAACGTTTCAAACACCCAATAGAGAGAGAGAGGGAGAGAGAGAGAGAGAGTGGGAGAGAGAGAGAGCAATCAGCGTTTCAAACACCCAATAGAGAGAGAGAGCAATCAGCGTTTCAAACACCCAATAGAGAGAGAGAGAGAGAGCAATCAGCGTTTCAAACACCCAATAGAGCGGGAGAGAGAGAGAGAGAGAGCAATCAGCGTTTCAAACACCCAATAGAGAGAGAGAGAGAGCAATCAGGAAGCCGACTTGAGCAGAACGTTTTTCTCCGACAGTAGAAGCTGAATGTTGTGGGGAGGAGCCGAGTGTAGATTTGGGAGGTGGGAGCGGGGGGAAAGAGAGTGAAGTCCTGGATAGAGTAACTTTGAGCCCTGTACAAATTTTAACACAGATGTATTCATCAATGGATATTATATAACCAACCGGTTTCTCAATGTTATCATATTGGCCAAAGTTGTTGTTGCCCAATCACAATGTTACCACAAAAGCCACAACCCTCTTTTCTGATGAGTAATGGATGTTCACAATGCTGGAGGAATCTGACTGCCACCAATCCTTCCTCAGCCCACTGCTGACACCTTCCTGCCCCTTCCCCCTACTGGCAAAATCCCTCCCCTGTCCCTCCAACCCCTTCCTACCCTACCCCTGCATCACTAACTCTCTTCCCTAGCTCCACCAGCCGCTCTAAACCAGCCCAGTCATAACGCTAAACCCACTGCCATTGGCAAAGCCGCCTCCTCACCCTGTACATCAGTGCTAAACACCTTCGCCCACTGCACTCCGCAGCACAAGATCTCACTCCCTTCATATCTGTTTAGCACAGGGCTACATCGCTGGCTTTGAAAGCAGACCAAGGCAGGCCAGCAGCACGGTTCGATTCCCGTATCAGCCTCCCCGAACAGGTGCCGAAATGTGGCGACTAGGGGCTTTTCACAGTAACTTCATTTGAAGCCTACTCGTGACAATAAGCGATTTTCATTTCATACCTAGGTCAGGCCCTGCGAACCGCAATGCAACCATTTACACAGCATCTGTCTCCATTGCTTAATCCAATCCCCCAGGATATGATTTCAAAGCAACACAACACAGGGAACAGGTTGCACCAGTCAGGGGAAAAAAAACAATGTTGGTGCAGCTCACATCTTTTCACCACTTCCTCCCCAGCACAGCCTTCCTGAGCCTTGCCCAACGTTCAAATGCTCCCCTGCCAGTCTCGAGCAGGAATTTAAAGTCTCCTTTTAACACAAGCAGAATCTATCCACACCTGGGTATTGCCCAAACGCAGCAGTGACCCAAATGCTAAGGAAGGGTATGTGTCAGACCAGAGTGGACCAGCCAGCTGAGACGACAGCTCCAGAGGAGTTGGAGGAAGCTGAAACAGGAGGGATTCGAGGCCAGAAACTAGATAAAGATCCTGAACGCAACTCCTAAACAACTCGTCACAACCACCCAATTAGTCCCATCCACCTGCTATCTCCCTACACCCTTCATGTGCTATTTTATAATTATTTCAGAAGAATTCTTCCCTGTTACCATGACAGAGTTCCATATCCAGCCCTGTAGCAGTGCAGAGGGGTGTGTATCCATGTGCTAATAACCCTGCACAAAACAACCACTAACCAACCTCTCTCTTCAACCCTCTGATTATTGAAATTTACACCATGTTATCAACTCATCAACAAACCCAAGAGCTCACAAACTAGGTCCTTGTGACAAGCCCCATCGAACGGCAGCCTTTGAACTGGCACTGTGAGAGTGCTCCTTATTGGATAGGCCGAAGCTCTTGTGGAGCTGGACGCTCAGTACAAATGCATCTGTTTTTGTGGAGACATGAACATTGCTGCACATTACCGAGGAACTTCACCGTTACAGACTGATCACCTTAAACTCAACAAGGAGGCTTCAGGGAGCTTTTCAAAGCAGCAACATTTTTTCTGGAAGACTGAAAATCCCTGTTCAACCTGCTGCCTCACGGTGCCGAGCTCCCAGGTTCGATCCCGGCCCCGGGTCACTGTCTGTGTGGAGTTTGCACATTCACCTATGTCTACGTGAGTCTCACCCCCACAACTCAAAACGATGTGCTGGATAGGTGGATTGGCCACACTAAATTGCCCCTTAATTGTAAACTCTAAATTTCTTTAAAAAGTTAAAATCCAATTCAAAGAAGAAGAATACAGCACAGGAACAGGCCATTCGGCCCTCCAAGCCTGTGGCGACCATGGTACCTGCCTAAATTAAAACCGTCTGCACTTACAGAGTCCATATCCTTCCATTCCCATCCTATTCATTATTTGTCTAGATGCCAAGATCGTACCTGCTCCCACCACCTCCCTAGGCAGCACGTTCCATATATTATATATTTACCACCTTCTGTGTAAAAAACACTTGCCTCGCACATCAGTTCTAAAATTTTCCCCACGCACTTTAAACCTATGTCCCCCAGTACTTGACTCTCCTATCCTGGGAGAGCGCCTGACTATGACTTTCTTTGAAAGTTTTACCACGTTGTGTACATCTCACGAGTTAACTTACCCATGTCCACTGGAGGAAGTTGACAACCCTCCTCACTGTTAATTACACTCCTTATTTTTGTCTCAGTCAAAAACTCTAACATGGTCTCCCCGACAGCCACACATTCCTGTGCTGACCCCACCCTGCAAGTGGCAAAGCACATCTCCTAATTTCACAGATACCGGCTGCCACAAACAGCAGCATGTTCATATAGTTCCGACAGCAACCTCGCTAATGAAAACATTTCCAAGAACATCCTGTGAAGACATTGTGTTTCCCACCAAACGACTGGCACGGGAGGAACATGGGAAATGGAAAATAGGAGCAGGGCAAGGTCATTTAGCTCTCTGACCCTGATCTGCTATTCAACGTGATCACAGCCGGTGCTCCATCGCAACACCACACTCGCGTACATTCCTCATACCCCTTGTTGCCTTTAGAGTCTAGAAAATTGTCTACTTCTTACTTAAATATATTCGCTGATTTGGCCTCTGCAGCCTCCCGCGGCAGAGAATTCCACTCTCTGAATGAAGAGATTACCCCATTCCTCTGTCCTAAATGGAAAACGCCATACCGAGACTGTAACCCCTTGTTCTAGACCCCCAGCTAGAGAAGCCATCCACCCAGCCTGTCCGAATTCGACACAAACCTTCCCTGAACTCCCTCTATGGCGAGTATATCCCTTATGTTAGGAGACCAAAACTGCACACAATATTTCAGTTGTGGTCTCACTAAGGCACCTACACAGCTGCATTAAGATACCCGTGCCCCTATACTCAAGCCCCCACCTCTTGCAATGAAGGCCTACATACCATTCGCATTAACTGCTTGCTGCATCAAGATGCCTCCCAATCTATCACCATTTAAATAATATTCTGCCATTTTGCTTTTCCCACTCCTCAGCCTATCTA
>NC_052170.1:515811-552039 GCF_902713615.1 Scyliorhinus canicula
GCTTATGCTACATGAAGAAGCAGAACACAACACTCCCGACTCCACATAGCCTCCCCTCACTCTCACCCTTCCTCTGGAATCTCCAGACACCCCCTCTGCACTTGTACCCCACCCTCCCTGCCACTTAGCAATTACCTCCAAACTTTGCTCCCCCACATACTCCAGCAATCCTTTCCACTCATGTTGAGGTTGGTAATGATCGCTCACATTAGCCTAGTCCTGTAATTCTGTGTCGGGGGACAGGGGCGGGGAGGGGGCGGATATGGTCCTTATACTCACCCAGGTTTTCCACCCCTCTGGGGATGATGACATCTGCATATTTCTTGGTCTGGAATGAAAACACAAATAATAATCTGCTGCTGTGCGGCCAACCGTACCGTGACAGTTTCACAACCCTGACTGAGCCAGTCTGCAACAAACAACTGCACCCTTCCTGCTCCTGTCCCGCCCCCTTCCTGCTCCTGTCCCGCCCCCTTCCTGCTCCTGTCCCGCCCCCTTCCTGCTCCTGTCCCGCCCCCTTCCTGCTCCTGCCCCGCCCCCTTCCTGCTCCTGCCCCGCACCCTTCCTGCTCCTGCCCCGCACCCTTCCCGCTCCGGTCCCGCACCCTTCCCGCTCCTGCCCCGCACCCTTCCCGCTCCCGTCCCGCACCCTTCCCGCTCCGGTCCCGCACCCTTCCTGCTCCTGCCCCGCACCCTTCCTGCTCCTGCCCCGCCCCCTTCCTGCTCCTGTCCCGCCCCCTTCCTGCTCCGGTCCCGCCCCCTTCCTGCTCCGGTCCCGCCCCCTTCCTGCTCCGGTCCCGCACCCTTCCTGCTCCGGTCCCGCACCCTTCCTGCTCCGGTCCCGCACCCTTCCTGCTCCTGTCCCGCACCCTTCCTGCTCCGGTCCCGCACCCTTCCTGCTCCGGTCCCGCACCCTTCCTGCTCCTGTCCCGCACCCTTCCTGCTCCTGTCCCGCACCCTTCCTGCTCCTGTCCCGCACCCTGCCTGCTCCGGTCCCGCACCCTGCCTGCTCCTGTCCCGCACCCTTCCTGCTCCTGTCCCGCACACTTCCTGCTCCGGTCCCGCACCCTGCCTGCTCCTGTCCCGCACCCTTCCTGCTCCTGTCCCGCACCCTTCCTGCTCCTGTCCCGCACCCTTCCTGCTCCTGTCCCGCACCCTTCCTGCTCCTGTCCCGCCCCCTTCCTGCTCCTGTCCCGCACCCTTCCTGCTCCTGTCCCGCACCCTTCCTGCTCCTGTCCCGCACCCTTCCTGCTCCTGTCCCGCACCCTTCCTGCTCCTGTCCCGCACCCTTCCTGCTCCTGTCCCGCACCCTTCCTGCTCCTGTCCCGCACCCTTCCTGCTCCTGTCCCGCACCCTTCCTGCTCCTGTCCCGCACCCTTCCTGCTCCTGTCCCGCACCCTTCCTGCTCCTGTCCCGCACCCTTCCTGCTCCTGTCCCGCACCCTTCCAGCTCCTGTCCCGCACCCTTCCAGCTCCTGTCCCGCACCCTTCCTGCTCCTGCCCCAAGCACCAATTCTGTGACATTGTAAAGAGAATCCAACAAAGCGCCGTCCTTCGGGGCCCGGCGTCCTTCGGGCCCGGCGTCCTTCGGGCCCGGCGTCCGATTGACTGGTCTGAGCACATGCGTTCATACTCACCTGTACCACAGCACCCAGACTTGCCTCAATCACCCAGCCGCTTACCTCCCACCCCCTTCACCCAAGGCATTGCTCACCGGAAGACAGAACTCCTCAAAGGCTGGTTTTACAAAGGTGGTGTACTGAGCCAGAATCTGCTCCAGGTCCCTCCCTCTCTCATTGATGTCTCTCAGTACTGGAGATGGGAAATACAAAAGATAAAATTGTAAAAATTGTAAAATAAATCTAGAAACAATGCATTCACCAGGAGTACTACACGGGCGCAGGAAGGAGAGTTCAGGCTGCTCCAGAAAAGAAAAAACAGGTAACCTTTATCGAGCCCCCTCACACCCCAACCCAGGCAGAGCAGGGAGTCAGTGATGAAAATGGAAGACCTTTTGAGGGACAACGCAGGACACGGAAAAGCAAAGGGAGTGAAGAGGAGCAGAGATGAGAAAAGCCAGTTTCCACACCATTCAATACTTCCAAAGCCAGATCTCCCTTAACCGCGGGGTCACCCAAACACTCCCCACAACCAACAACAGCGCTCCAGCCGTGTCTCTAACCTCTTCGAGAAAGCCGGGTATCTGCATCCGTGTCCACAAAAAGTTTCATCTGAAACAAATCCCTAATCTCCTGGGAATAGAAAACCAGGATTCCCTCGAAGAGGACCACATCTGCGGGATAAACCTGCACCATCTCCGCCTGCCTGTAAAACAAATTCCAGTCAGCCTCACTTCAAATCGACATGAACGCAGACAGACAGACCCTCAAAATCTTCCCCCATTAAATCAGATCACTCACCTAACTGAGATTTAAAACCCGGTAGGAAAACAAAGGTAGTAAGGAATTATATTTGGATTGGTAAACATTAGAAATAAGGTGTAGTTTTAAGCGGGTTTAATTTAATATTTCTGCGGCTGGAAGGGTAAAACCATGCTGGACTACGGTGTCTGTATGTGTGGGGGTTGGTCAAGTTCCAACTGGGTTTCTATTGTGCTTAGAGAGGGCTACAGTGTGAAAAACAAATAAAAGGCTAGAGAAGGATAAGCTGTTGCTTAGCAACAGGGGCCTGGTACAGTAGAGAAGTGTTTTTTTTTTAGTTTTAGTTTAGCTAAACTCTGTCAGAAGGAGGACTGGACAGCATGGGAGCTGAAGAGAGGCTCCCAAAAGTACAGGTTAGCGCTGTGACTCCAAAGGAGGTCCCAGGATCAGGACAATACGATTTCCCCAAACCTCCCCAGAATGGGGGTGGGGGAAACTGGGACGGAAAGTGTGTTTGAGAAATCTGGAGTTAAGTGTGCAGAGACTAAGGTATTGCTCAGAAGACTCAAGGAAGAGCAAACAAAGTGTTCGGAGTTAAAGGGACAATTGCAGCAACCAGATTTGAAGTGGGACAGCAGCCTTCAAAAGATAAAGCAAACGTCTGGTGCCATTTTAATCGTCTGGGATCCAGAGTTAACGCAATTGCCAGCAATTTGCTCAGCACTCACGACAAAGAAATGCTAACGGGGTTGGTGTAAAATTCTGGACTGGATTTGCTGGAATCCCTACAGTGCAGGAGGCCATTTGGCCTCTCCGAAAGAAGAGGACCCTCCGAAAGAACACCCTATCTCGGCTCACTCCTCCTCTCCTCCCCCCCCCCCCCCCCCCCCCCCCAATAAACCCGTGCATTGATCATGGTCAATCCACCCAAACTGCAAATCCTTGGACACCAAGAGGCACTTTAGCATGGTCAATCCAGCGGAGTGGAAGCTTTGTTTGAAAGTAATTTTTAAAACCTGGACTGGATGTCGGAATACAAACCGCTAAGGGAAAGCATCATTAGGAGAGAAGATTTTGAAGCACGTTTCTGGGAGTGGAGACTGGAAACTCTGATGGAATTATCATCTGAGGGATTCGGAGGAGAAATCCACAGGCACTAACTTGGGTTAACTTGGTATGTATTTGACCACAATCATCTTGTGTGCTTAAATAGGACTGTGTATAAACAAGGTCATTTGTAGCTGAAGATGTACTTTACAATCTATGTATTTGTTAAATTAAGGGATGAGTAGAGTATTGTGTAACAATCCAACTTTTCATGTTTAATCATTGTTTTTTTTCCTTGCTAAAACTAATTAGTGGTTCGGTGACTCAACCTTTTATAAAATTAAAAGCTAGTGTTTTGAGCCATGGTTGCAATCTGGGATCTTCCTGTCCAGTTATATCATCAACTGGGATCGTAACAAATGATTACCAACCAGCTGGCAACCCCAAGTGTTTAATTGGAAAAGAATAATTGGGTGCTCTAAAAAAACTCTTTTCTTTTTGTTAGTACGGCTTTAACCAGAATCAGTGGTCTGAGTGACAATTCCACATGTTCTGATACACACCGTGAATGTTCAACAAAATCGTAAACAGGAATTGATACGGTCTTGCCATCGATGATGTCCTTCAAGGTGTGAAGAATCAGCTCGTTATCAAACGCATCTATTGACAAGGGAAAAAAGTGCAAAATTAGCAACAAATAGAGCACGAGAATGACCACAATACACAAGTCAGGGAACCATCCGCTACAATAACACAGGCCCTGGTCAGAAATGCTTGGCACCACAACATTGCACTGAACCCGTCCTAGGCAACATCAACATTTAATATTTCATAAACAGCTCATTAATGCCAAGAATTCTTTTTTTCTAAATTTATTTAAAAAGGGGGAAAAAATTTAAAGGACCCAATTTTATTTATTTTTCCCTTAAAAAGTGACAATTTAGCGTGGCCAATCCACCTGCCCTATAACTCTTTTTGGGTTGTGGGGGTGAGACAAGGGGAGAATGTGCAAACTCCACACGGACACTGACCCGGGGCCGAGATCGGATCCTTGGCGCCGTGAGACACAAGTGCTGACCACTGCGTCACCCATAATGCCAAGAATTCTAATGAACTAACGTGGCAAGTCTTTTCAACCAGACGCCCACCACCCCTCTCATCCCATTGACCCTCTTACCCACGCTGCACGGAGATACCTGGATGATCGAAGTTATACTGTCCTTTACTGGCCTTGGCTTTTTGTTCTGTGGTCAACACCTTGTAGAAACTGTCCTGGCTGAGGATCACCACCTGTCTCTGCTGCTGGTCCACTTTATTCTGTCCCAACAGCTCGACAATTTTCTGACACACTGAGGACTGTGACAAAAACAGATGATTAAAGGAAATCTTCAATATCTGACGTTGCAGAATTCATCTATTTGTCAGAGGTTAAAAAGGCAAGGTTTAGCACAGCAGGCACCGCAATGACACCCAGACTGGAGTTCCACAACAGGGTTAGGAATTGAAGGCATGTCAGCAAATTACTTGCTGTATTTTCACATGTGGTGGGGAGCAGGGTCCTGACTGCCCCCAATCCAGCCACCAACTAACTGGGAATCACATTTGATGAGCCCAGTTTTGTTCTGTACAAAATGCAGCAGACTGTTCGAAAACAGGGGATGGGAAAGGGCACCACAAGATTCAGAGACACCACAAGCTGGGTCCGAAGGCTGACGCCAGGGCTCCTGTTGCAGTTGTAAACTGACCAATCTGTCCTTCTCGAATCTGGAACACAGAGCTGTATTTCCAAGTTCGCTAATATCGACTAAGGTTTCACAGTAAAGAGGGTGACTGGAGCAGAAAAGTACAGAGAGGCAGAAAAGAAAAGAAGTTCATCCCATGAAAACAAAAAATGTGGCAGATGGAATTTAATCCATGAAATTTTTACCCAATTTTATTGTCAATTAGTATCGATTAAAGTGACACATTAAATGGTCCCAAATAGTTTGATGCCATTTTGAGTACTGCATTCATGTCTGGGCACAGCAACTAGCAAAGGAGAATATTATAAAACAGCAGCAGTGCTTTTATATTATTATATGGATATATTATAATTGGGAGGGGCGCAGTAGATTCATCAGAATGATACTGAGGCAAAATGGTTACAACAGATTGCTCAGGTGACACTCCCTTGAGTAAAGACTGATAAAAGTGGAGCGTTAGTTATATCTTCATACAAAAGTTGGATCGATCGCTCTCCCTAAAGAAAAACACAGTAAACATTCAGTGGTGAAGGTGGTGTCTTCAGAAGGGGGAAAATACAGACTTAATGCTTCAGGTCAGTGATCACAAATATTTGCTGTTCCGCTGCAAAAAAGGGAGAGGCAAGGTGGGAGAATGGATAAGACGATGAGAGGCCGGACAGGAGCGAAGGGACATCCGGGACGACCAAACAGCCTCTTCCTGCTCCTGTATACTCTGGACTATTCCGTCTGACTGGGATTTGGAGCTGGGGAAAATAAATTGTCTCCTTAAAGGACAGACAGCTCACGGCGCCGAGGTCCAGGGTTCGATCCCGGCCCCAGGCCGTGTGGAGTTTGCACATTCTCCCCGTGTCTCCATGGGTTTCACCCCCACAACCCAGAGATGTGCAGGGTAGGTGGATTGGCTACGCTAAATTGCCCCTTAATTGGATAAATAAATTGGGTACTCAGTTCTCATGTTTGCGTTCAGTTTACAATCACAGACGGATTCAGAAATCCCCTCCTGTAGCTCAAGAGACAGTGCCAGTGTCAAAGAGGCCACAGCGCCTGCGCACCGCCTGCCCCCTCGCCTGCCCCGCACTGCTACCACGCTTGCGCACCGCCACCCTCACTGCCACCGCGCCTGCGCACCGCCACCCCCTCACTGCCACCGCGCCTGCGCACCGCCACCCCCTCACTGCCACCGCGCCTGCGCACCGCCTGCCCCGCACTGCCACCACACCTGCGCACCGCCTGCCCCGCACTGCCACCGCGCCTGCGCACCGGGCCCCGCTCTGCCGCTCGAGCCACGCGGCTCCTCATCAATCTAGAGCAAGCGGCCGCCACCCGCCCTCTGGCTCCTGGGGTGGGCTCCAGTAACCGTAACCGGCGCCAGCACCGACCTTCCCGCTGGCAGTGCCGCCGCTGACAGCGATGAGGAAAGGCGGGTACCCCTTCCGCCCGAGAAGCGCATCGACCGCCATCTTCGCCGACATTGCTGGCGGAGCCCGCGCATGCGCTCCTTGTATAACCGCCAAAGCGCGCTCTGATTGGTCACAGACCTTGGCGAGCCATTCAGCCCATCCCCCTGCTGATTCCCCATTCAGCCCATCCCCCTGCTGATTCCCCATTCAGCCCATCCCCCGCTGCTGCCCCATTCAGCCCATCCCCCTGCTGCTGCCCCATTCAGCCCATCCCCTCTGCTGCTGCCCCATTCAGCCCCTCCCCCTGCTGCTGCCCCATTCAGCCCATCCCCCTGCTGCTGCCCCATTCAGCCCCTCCCCCTGCTGCTGCCCCATTCAGCCCCTCCCCCTGCTGCTGCCCCATTCAGCCCATCCCCCTGCTGCTGCCCCATTCATCCCGTCCCCCTGGTGCTGCCCCATTCAGCCCCTCCCCCTGCTGCTGCCCCATTCAGCCCCTCCCCCTGCTGCTGCCCCATTCAGCCCCTCCCCTGCTGCTGCCCCATTCAGCCCCTCCCCCTGCTGATTCCCCATTCAGCCCATCCCCCTGCTGCTGCCCCATTCAGCCCCTCCCCTGCTGCTGCCCCATTCAGCCCCTCCCCCTGCTGCTGCCCCATTCAGCCCCTCCCCCTGCTGCTGCCCCATTCAGCCCCTCCCCCTGCTGCTGCCCCATTCAGCCCCTCCCCCTGCTGCTGCCCCATTCAGCCCCTCCCCCTGCTGCTGCCCCATTCAGCCCATCCCCCTGCTGCTGCCCCATTCAACCCCTCCCCCTGCTGCTGCCCCATATAGCCCATCCCCCTGCTGTCCCATTCAGCCCATCCCCCTGCTGTCCCATTCAGCCCATCCCCCTGCTGCTGCCCCATTCAGCCCCTCCCCCTGCTGTCCCATTCAGCCCCTCCCCCTGCTGCTGCCCCATTCAGCCCCTCCCCCTGCTGATTCCCCATTCAGCCCATCCCCCTGCTGCTGCCCCATTCAGCCCCTCCCCCTGCTGCTGCCCCATTCAGCCCCTCCCCTGCTGCTGCCCCATTCAGCCCATCCCCCTGTTGCCCCATCCCGCCCATCCCCCTGCTGCTGCCCCATTCAGCCCATCCCCTGCTGCTGCCCCATTCAGCCCATCCCCGTGCTGCTTCCCCATTCAGCCCACCCCCCTGCTGCTGCCCCATTCAGCCCATCCCCCTGCTGCTGTCCCATTCAGCCCCTCCCCCTGCTGCTGTCCCATTCAGCCCATCCCCCTGCTGCTGCCCCATTCAGCCCATCCCCCTGCTGCTGTCCCATTCAGCCCCTCCCCTGCTGCTGTCCCATTCAGCCCCTCCCCCTGCTGCTGTCCCATTCAGCCCCTCCCCCTGCAGCTGCCCCATTCAGCCCCTCCCGCCACTGCTATTCCATTCAGCCCATCCCCCTGCTGCTGCCCCATTCAGCCCCTCCCCCTGCTGCTGCCCCATTCAGCCCACCCCCCTGCTGCTATCCCATTCAGCCCCTCCCCCTGCTGCTGTCCCATTCAGCCCCTCCCCCTGCTGATTCCCCATTCAGCCCCTCCCCCTGCTGCTGCCCCATTCAACCCCTCCCCCTGCTGCTGCCCCATTCAGCCCATCCCCCTGCTGCCCCATTCAGCCCATCCCCCTGCTGCTGTCCCATTCAGCCCATCCCCCTGCTGCTGTCCCATTCAGCCCATCCCCCTGCTGCTGCCCCATTCAGCCCATCCCCCTGCTGCTGTCCCATTCAGCCCATCCCCCTGCTGCTGTCCCATTCAGCCCGTCCCCTGCTGTTGTCCCATTCAGCCCATCCCCCTGCTGCTGCCCCATTCAGCCCATCCCCCTGCTGCTGCCCCATTCAGCCCCTCCCCCTGCTGCTGCCCCATTCAGCCCCTCCCCCTGCTGCTGCCCCATTCAGCCCATCCCCTGCTGCCCCATTCAGCCCATCCCCCTGCTGCCCCATTCAGCCCATCCCCCTGCTGTCCCATTCAGCCCATCCCCCTGCTGCTGCCCCATTCAGCCCATCCCCCTGCTGCCCCATTCAGCCCATCCCGCCCCTCCCCCTGCTGCTGCCCCATTCAGCCCCTCCCCCTGCTGCTGCCCCATTCAGCCCCTCCCCCTGCTGCTGCCCCATTCCGCCCCTCCCCCTGCTGCTGCCCCATTCAGCCCCTCCCCCTGCTGCTGCCCCATTCAGCCCATCCCCCTACAGTCCCATTCAGCCCCTCCCCCTGCTGCTGCCCCATTCAGCCCACTCCCCTGCTGCTGCCCCATTCAGCCCACCCCCCTGCTGCTGTCCCATTCAGCCCCTCCCCTGCTGCTGCCCCATTCAGCCCATCCCCCTGCTGCCCCATTCAGCCCATCCCCCTGCTGCCCCATTCAGCCCATCCCCCTGCTGTCCCATTCAGCCCGTCCCCTGCTGTTGTCCCATTCAGCCCATCCCCCTGCTGCTGCCCATTCAGCCCATCCCCCTGCTGCTGCCCCATTCAGCCCCTCCCCCTGCTGCTGCCCCATTCAGCCCCTCCCCCTGCTGCTGCCCCATTCAGCCCATCCCCCTGCTGCCCCATTCAGCCCATCCCCCTGCTGCCCCATTCAGCCCATCCCCCTGCTGTCCCATTCAGCCCATCCCCCTGCTGCTGCCCCATTCAGCCCATCCCCCTGCTGCCCCATTCAGCCCATCCCGCCCCTCCCCCTGCTGCTGCCCCATTCAGCCCCTCCCCCTGCTGCTGCCCCATTCAGCCCCTCCCCCTGCTGCTGCCCCATTCCGCCCCTCCCCCTGCTGCTGCCCCATTCAGCCCCTCCCCCTGCTGCTGTCCCATTCAGCCCATCCCCCTACAGTCCCATTCAGCCCCTCCCCTGCTGCTGCCCCATTCAGCCCACTCCCCTGCTGCTGCCCCATTCAGCCCATCCCCCTGCTGCTGTCCCATTCAGCCCCTCCCCCTGCTGCTGCCCCATTCAGCCCATCCCCCTGCTGCCCCATTCAGCCCATCCCCCTGCTGCTCCATTCAGCCAGATCAAGACTGATCTGATCATGGTCAACGCTTTCCCACCTTAGCCCCATAACCCTTGATTCCCTCACTGATTAAAAACCTGTCTCTCAGCCTTGAACATACGTAACGGCCAAACCTCTACAGCTCCCTGCAGTAAAGAATTCCACACATTCTTTGCTCTCTGAGAGAAGAAATTCCACCTCATCTTTGTCTTGGATACTGCTGGGGGAGATGGCTGTGAAGGGAAAGTATCAACTTCATGGTACCACAGAATTATCATAGAATTTACAGTGCAGAAGGAGGCCATTCGGCCCATTGAGTCTGCACCGGCCCTTGGAAAGAGCACCGTACCCAAGGTCAACACCTCCACTCTATCCCCATAACCCAGTAACCCCACCCAACACTAAGGGCAATTTTGGACACTAAGGGCAATTTATCATGGCCAATCCACCTAACCTGCACATCTTTGGACTGTGGGAGGAAACCGGAGCACCCGGAGGAAACCCACGCACACACGGGGAGGATGTGCAGACTCCGCACAGACAGTGACCCAGCCGGGAATCGAACCTGGGACCCTGGAGCTGTGAAGCAGTTGTGCTAACCACAATGCTACCGTGCTGCCCATACCATGGGTGGGTCCGTTGTACAAGATGGGAGGCGGAAGAATATAAGGGCTATAGTGGTAGGGGATTCAACTGTAAGGGAACAGACAGGCATTTCTGTGGCTGTAAAAGAGATTCCAGGATAGTATTTATACGATGAGGGTGAAAGGCAGGATATAATATGTCAGTTACAGGATGGCAGTGAAAGGTGGTATGTATAATGTTAGGGACCCCTGGTCAGCTCTCAATAATGGCTCAGAGACTGAACGAGAGCCACACCTTTTTTAAGTTTGAAGATGCTGCGGAAAGTTTGATTCGTGATAATGTAAGAAATAGGGCTGGAGGGTGTCACAGCGGCTCAGTATTCAGCACTGCTGCCTCATGGCGTCAAGAACCAGGCTTCAATCCCATCCAGCCCTGGAGACCTATCCACCTTAATGCTTGCTCCTTCCTACTTTCTTTATATTCTTCAAGGGCTTTGTCTGTTCTCAGCCTGTACCTGACAAATGCTTCCTTTAGGACGAGGCTCGCAATATCCCTGATTACCAAGGTACTGAAACTTGCCATACATATCCTTCTTCCTCACAGGAGCATGCCAGTCCTGAATTCCTAACAACTGACATGTGAAAGTCTCCCACAGGCCAGATATTGATTTACCCTCAAACATCTGTCCCCCAATCAGGATTCTTCAGTTCCTGTCTAATATTGTTATAATTAGCCATCCCCCAATTCAGCATTTTCACCTGAGGACTACTTTTATCTTACCCAATAGTAACTCGAAACTTACTGAATTATGGTCACTGTTCCCAAAATGCTCCCCTACTGAAATGTCAACCATCTGACCAGGCTCATTCTCAAATACCAGGTCCAGTCCCCAATACCAGGCCCAGTCCCCAATACCAGGTCCAGTCCCCAATACCAGGTCCAGTCCCCAATACCAGGTCCAGTCCCCAATACCAGGTCCAGTCCCCAATACCAGGTCCAGTCCCCAATACCAGGTCCAGTCCCCATTACCAGGTCCATTCCCCAATACCAGGTCCAGACCCCAATACCAGGTCCATTCCCCAATACCAGGTCCAGTCCCCAATACCAGGTCCAGTCCCCAATACCAGGCCCAGTCCCCAATACCAGGTCCAGACCCCAATACCAGGTCCAGTCCCCAATACCAGGCTCATTCCCCGATACCAGGTCCAGTCCCCAATACCAGGTCCAATCCCCAATACCAGGTCCAGTCCCCAATACCAGGCTCAACCCCCAATACCAGGTCGGTCCCCAATACCAGGTCCAGTCCCCAATACCAGGCTCATTCCCCAATACCAGGTCCACTCCCCAATACCAGGTCCAGTCCCGAATACCAGGTCCAGTCCCCAATACCAGGCTCATCCCCCAATACCAGGTCGGTCCCCATTACCAGGTCCAGTCCCCAATACCAGGTCCAGTCTCCAATACCAGGTCCAGTCCCCAATACCAGGTCCAGTCCCCAATACCAGGTCCAGTCCCCAATACCAGGTCCAGTCCCCAATACCAGGTCCAGTCCCCAATACCAGGCTCATTCCCCATTACCAGGTCCAGTCCCCAATACCAGGCTCATTCCCCAATACCAGGCTCATTCCCCAACACCAGGTCCAGTCCCCAATACCAGGTCCAGTCCCCAATACCAGGCCCAGACCCCAATACCAGGTCGAGTCCCCAATACCAGGCTCATTCCCCAACACCAGGTCCAGTCCCCAATACCAGGCTCATTCCCCAATACCAGGTCCAGTCCCCAATACCAGGCTCATTCCCCAATACCAGGTCCAGTCCAGAATACCAGGTCCAGTCCCCATTACCAGGTCCAGTCCCCAATACCAGGCTCATTCCCCAATACCAGGTCCAGTCCCCAATACCAGGCTCATTCCCCAATACCAGGTCCAGTCCAGAATACCAGGTCCAGTCCCCATTAACAGGTCCAGTCCCCAATACCAGGCTCATTCCCCAATACCAGGCTCATTCCCCAATACCAGGTCGAGTCCCCAATACTAGTTCGAGTCCCCAATACCAGGTCCAGTCCCCAATACCAGGTCGAGTCCCCAATACCAGGCTCATTCCCCAATACCAGGTCCAGCCCCCAATACCAGGTCCAGTCCCCAATACCAGGTCGAGTCCCCAATACCAGGCTCATCCCCCAATACCAGGCTCATTCCCCAATACCAGGCTCATTCCCCAATACCAGGTCCAGTCCCCAATACCAGGTCCAGTCCCCAATACCAGGCCCATTCCCCAATACCAGGCTCATTCCCCAATACCAGGTCCAGTCCCCAATACCAGGCCCATTCCCCAATACCAGGTCCAGTCCCCAATACCAGGTCCAGTCCCCAATACCAGGTCCAGTCTCCAATACCAGGTCCAGTCTCCAATACCAGGTCCAGTCCCCAATACCAGGTCCAGTCCCCAATACCAGGTCCAGTCCCCAATACCAGGTCCAGTCCCCAATACCAGGCCCAGTCCCCAATACCAGGCTCATTCCCCAATACCAGGCTCATTCCCTAATACCAGGTCCAGTCCCCAAAACCAGGTCCAGTCCCCAATACCAGGTCCAGTCCCCATTACCAGGTCCAGTCCCCAATACCAGGCTCATTCCCCAATACCAGGTCCACTCCCCAATACCAGGCTCATTCCCCAATACCAGGTCCAGTCCCCAATACCAGGTCCAGCCCCCAATACCAGGTCCAGTCCCCAATACCAGGATCATTCCCCAATACCAGGTCCAGTCCCCAATACCAGGTCCAGTCCCCAATACCAGGCCCATTCCCCAATACCAGGTCCAGTCCCCAATACCAGGTCCAGTCCCCAATACCAGGCTCATTCCCCGATACCAGGTCCAGTCCCCAAAACCAGGTCCAGTCCCCAATACCAGGTCCAGTCCCCATTACCAGGTCCAGTCCCCAATACCAGGCTCATTCCCCAATACCAGGTCCAGTCCCCAATACCAGGTCCAGTCCCCAATACCAGGCTCATTCCCCAATACCAGGTCCAGTCCCCAAAACCAGGTCCAGTCCCCAATACCAGGTCCAGTCCCCAATACCAGGTCCAGTCCCCAATACCAGGCTCATTCCCCAATACCAGGTCCAGTCCCCAATACCAGGCTCATTCCCCAATACCAGGTCCAGTCCCCAATACCAGGTCCAGTCCCCAATACCAGGTCCAGTCCCCAATACCAGGTCCAGTCCCCAATACCAGGTCCAGTCCCCAATACCAGGTCCAGTCCCCAATACCAGGTCCAGTCCCCAATACCAGGTCCAGTCCCCAATACCAGGTCCAGTCCCCAATACCAGGTCCAGTCCCCAATACCAGGTCCAGTCCCCAATACCAGGCTCATTCCCCAATACCAGGTCCAGTCCCCAATACCAGGTCCAGTCCCCAATACCAGGTCCAGTCCCCAATACCAGGCTCATTCCCCAATACCAGGTCCAGTCCCCAATACCAGGTCCACTCCCCAATACCAGGCCCAGTCCCCAATACCAGGCCCAGTCCCCAATACCAGGTCCAGTCCCCAAAACCAGGTCCAGTCCCCAATACCAGGTCCAGTCCCCAATACCAGGCTCATTCCCCAATACCTGGTCCAGTCTCCAATACCAGGTCCAGTCCCCAATACCAGGTCCAGTCCCCAATACCAGGTCCAGTCCCCAATACCAGGTCCAGTCCCCAATACCGGGTCCAGTCCACAATACCAGGTCCAGTCTCCAATACCAGGTCCAGTCCCCAATACCAGGTCCAGTCCACAATACCAGGTCCACTCCCCAATACCAGGCTCATTCCCCAATACCAGGTCCAGTCCCCAATACCAGGTCCAGTCCCCAATACCAGGCTCATTCCCCAATACCAGGTCCAGTCCCCAATACCAGGTTCATCCCCCAATACCAGGTCCAGTCTCCAATACCAGGTCCAGTCCCCAATACCAGGCTCATTCCCCAATACCAGGCTCATTCCCCAATACCAGGCTCATTCCCCAATACCAGGTCGAGTCCCCAATACCAGGTCCAGTCCCCAATACCAGGTCCAGTCCCCAATACCAGGTCCAGTCCCCAATACCAGGCTCATTCCCCAATACCAGGTCCACTCCCCAATACCAGGTCCAGTCCCCAATACCAGGTCCAGTCCCCAATACCAGGTCCAGTCCCCAATACCAGGTCGAGTCCCCAATACCAGGTCCAGTCCCCAATACCAGGTTCATCCCCCAATACCAGGTCCAGTCCCCAATACCAGGTCCAGTCCCCAATACCAGGTCCAGTCCCCAATACCAGGTCCAGTCCCCAATACCAGGTCGAGTCCCCAATACCAGGCTCATTCCCCAATACCAGGTCCACTCCCCAATACCAGGCTCATTCCCCAATACCAGGTCCAGTCCCCAATACCAGGTCCAGCCCCCAATACCAGGTCCAGTCCCCAATACCAGGATCATTCCCCAATACCAGGTCCAGTCCCCAATACCAGGTCCAGTCCCCAATACCAGGCCCATTCCCCAATACCAGGTCCAGTCCCCAATACCAGGTCCAGTCCCCAATACCAGGCTCATTCCCCGATACCAGGTCCAGTCCCCAAAACCAGGTCCAGTCCCCAATACCAGGTCCAGTCCCCATTACCAGGTCCAGTCCCCAATACCAGGCTCATTCCCCAATACCAGGTCCAGTCCCCAATACCAGGTCCAGTCCCCAATACCAGGCTCATTCCCCAATACCAGGTCCAGTCCCCAATACCAGGTCCAGTCCCCAATACCAGGTCCAGTCCCCAATACCAGGTCCAGTCCCCAATACCAGGCTCATTCCCCAATACCAGGTCCAGTCCCCAATACCAGGCTCATTCCCCAATACCAGGTCCAGTCCCCAATACCAGGTCCAGTCCCCAATACCAGGTCCAGTCCCCAATACCAGGTCCAGTCCCCAATACCAGGTCCAGTCCCCAATACCAGGTCGAGTCCCCAATACCAGGTCCAGTCCCCAATACCAGGTCCAGTCCCCAATACCAGGTCCAGTCCCCAATACCAGGTCCAGTCCCCAATACCAGGTCCAGTCCCCAATACCAGGCTCATTCCCCAATACCAGGTCCAGTCCCCAATACCAGGTCCAGTCCCCAATACCAGGTCCAGTCCCCAATACCAGGCTCATTCCCCAATACCAGGTCCAGTCCCCAATACCAGGTCCACTCCCCAATACCAGGCCCAGTCCCCAATACCAGGCCCAGTCCCCAATACCAGGTCCAGTCCCCAATACCAGGTCCAGTCCCCAATACCAGGTCCAGTCCCCAATACCAGGCTCATTCCCCAATACCTGGTCCAGTCTCCAATACCAGGTCCAGTCCCCAATACCAGGTCCAGTCCCCAATACCAGGTCCAGTCCCCAATACCAGGTCCAGTCCCCAATACCGGGTCCAGTCCACAATACCAGGTCCAGTCTCCAATACCAGGTCCAGTCCCCAATACCAGGTCCAGTCCACAATACCAGGTCCACTCCCCAATACCAGGCTCATTCCCCAATACCAGGTCCAGTCCCCAATACCAGGTCCAGTCCCCAATACCAGGCTCATTCCCCAATACCAGGTCCAGTCCCCAATACCAGGTTCATCCCCCAATACCAGGTCCAGTCTCCAATACCAGGTCCAGTCCCCAATACCAGGCTCATTCCCCAATACCAGGCTCATTCCCCAATACCAGGCTCATTCCCCAATACCAGGTCCAGTCCCCAATACCAGGTCCAGTCCCCAATACCAGGTCCAGTCCCCAATACCAGGTCCAGTCCCCAATACCAGGCTCATTCCCCAATACCAGGTCCACTCCCCAATACCAGGTCCAGTCCCCAATACCAGGTCCAGTCCCCAATACCAGGTCCAGTCCCCAATACCAGGTCGAGTCCCCAATACCAGGTCCAGTCCCCAATACCAGGTTCATCCCCCAATACCAGGTCCAGTCCCCAATACCAGGTCCAGTCCCCAATACCAGGTCCAGTCCCCAATACCAGGTCCAGACCCCAATACCAGGCTCATTCCCCAATACCAGGCTCATTCCCCAATACCAGGCTTATTCCCCAATACTGGTCCAGTCCCCAATACCAGGTCCAGTCCCCAATACCAGGCTCATTCCCCAATACCAGGTCCAGTCCCCAATACCAGGTCCAGTCCCCAATACCAGGCTCATTCCCCAATACCAGGTCCAGTCCCCAATACCAGGTTCATCCCCCAATACCAGGTCCAGTCTCCAATACCAGGTCCAGTCCCCAATACCAGGTTCATCCCCCAATACCAGGTCCAGTCCCCAATACCAGGTCCAGTCCCCAATACCAGGTCCAGTCCCCAATACCAGGTCCAGTCCCCAATACCAGGCTCATTCCCCAATACCAGGTCGAGTCCCCAATACCAGGTCCAGTCCCCAATACCAGGTCCAGTCCCCAATACCAGGTCCAGACCCCAATACCAGGCTCTTTCCCAATACCAGGCTTATTCCCCAATACCTGGTCCAGTCCCCAATACCAGGTCCAGTCCCCAATACCAGGCTCATTCCCCAATACCAGGTCCAGTCCCCAATACCAGGTCCAGTCCCCAATACCAGGTCCAGTCCCCAATATCAGGTCCAGTCTCCAATACCAGGTCCACTCCCCAATACCAGGTCCAGTCCCCAATACCAGGTCCAGTCCCCAATACCAGGTCCAGTCCCCAATACCAGGTCCAGTCCCCAATACCAGACTCATTCCCCATTACCAGGTCCAGTCCCCAATACCAGGTCCAGTCCCCAATACCAGGTCCAGTCCCCAATACCAGGCTCATTCCCTAATACCAGGTCCAGTCCCCAATACCAGGCCCAGTCCCCAATACCAGGCTCATTCCCCAATACCAGGCTCATTCCCTAATACCAGGTCCAGTCCCCAATACCAGGCCCAGTCCCCAATACCAGGTCCAGTCCCCAATACCAGGCTCATTCCCCAATACCAGGCCCAGTCCCCAATACCAGGTCCAGTCCCCAATACCGGGCTCATTCCCCAATACCAAGTCCAGTCCCCAATACCAGGCCCAGTCCCCAATACCAGGTCCAGTCCCCAATACCAGGTCCAGTCCCCAATACCAGGCTCATTCCCCAATACCTGGTCCAGTCCCCAATACCAGGCTCATTCCCCAATACCAGCCTCATTCCCCAATACCAGGTCCAGTCCCCAATACCAGGTCCAGTCTCCAATACCAGGTCCAATCCCCAATACCAGGTCCAGTCCCCAATACCAGGCTCATTCCCCAATACCAGGCTCATTCCCCAATACCAGGTCCAGTCCCCAATACCAGGCTCATTCCCCAATACCAGGCTCATTCCCCAATACCAGGTCCAGTCCCCAATACCAGGCTCATTCCCCAATACCTGGTCCAGTCCCCAATACCAGGCTCATTCGCCAATACCAGGTCAAGTCCCCAATACCAGGCTCATTCCCCAATACCAGGTCCAGTCCCCAATACCAGGTCCAGTCCCCAATACCAGGGCCAGTCCCCAATACCAGGCTCATTCCCCAATACCAGGTCCAGTCCCCAATACCAGGTCCAGTCCCCAATACCAGGGCCAGTCCCCAATACCAGGCTCATTCCCCAATACCAGGTCCAGTCCCCAATACCAGGCTCATTCCCCAATACCAGGTCCAGTCCCCAATACCAGGTCAAGTCCCCAATACCAGGCTCATTCCCCAATACCAGGTCCAGTCCCCAAAACCAGGTCCAGTCCCCAATACCAGGTCCAGTCCCCAATACCAGGTCCAGTCCCCAATACCAGGTCCAGTCTCCAATACCAGGTCCAGTCCCCAATACCAGGTCCAGTCCCCAATACCAGGTCCAGTCCCCAATACCAGGCTCATTCCCCAATACCTGGTCCAGTCGCCAATACCAGGTCCAGTCCCCAATACCAGGTCCAGTCCCCAATACCAGGTCCAGTCCCCAATACCAGGCTCATCCCCCAATACCAGGTCCAGTCCCCAATACCAGGTCCAGTCCCCAATACCAGGTCCAGTCCCCAATACCAGGTCCAGTCCCCAATACCAGGCTCATTCCCCAATACCAGGTCCAGTCCCCAATACCAGGCTCATCCCCCAATACCAGGTCCAGTCCCCAATACCAGGCTCATTCCCCAATACCAGGCCCAGTCCCCAATACCAGGTCCAGTCCCCAATACCAGGCCCAGTCCCCAATACCAGGTCCAGTCCCCAATACCAGGTCCAGTCTCCAATACCAGGTCCAGTCTCCAATACCAGGTCCAGTCTCCAATACCAGGTCCAGTCCCCAATACCAGGTCGAGTCCCCAATACCAGGTCCAGTCCCCAATACCAGGTCCAGTCCCCAATACCAGGTCCAGTCCCCAAAACCAGGTCCAGTCCCCAATACCAGGTCCAGTCCCCAATACCAGGTCCAGTCCCCAAAACCAGGTCCAGTCCCCAATACCAGGTCCAGTCCCCAATACCAGGCTCATTCCCCAATACCAGGCTCATTCCCCAATACCAGGTCCAGTCCCCAATACCAGGCTCATTCCCCAATACCAGGCTCATTCCCCAATACCAGGTCCAGTCCCCAATACCAGGTCCAGTCCCCAATACCAGGTCAGTCCCCAATACCAGGCTCATCCCCCAATACCAGGTCCAGTCCCCAATACCAGGCTCATTCCCCAATACCAGGCCCAGTCCCCAATACCAGGTCCAGTCCCCAATACCAGGTCCAGTCCCCAATACCAGGTCCAGTCCCCAATACCAGGCTCATTCCCCAATACCAGGTCCAGTCCCCAATACCAGGTCCAGTCCCCAATACCAGGTCCAGTCCCCAAAACCAGGTCCAGTCCCCAATACCAGGTCCAGTCCCCAATACCAGGCTCATTCCCCAATACCAGGCTCATTCCCCAATACCAGGTCCAGTCCCCAATACCAGGTCCAGTCCCCAATACCAGGTCAGTCCCCAATACCAGGCTCATCCCCCAATACCAGGTCCAGTCCCCAATACCAGGCTCATTCCCCAATACCAGGTCCAGTCTCCAATACCAGGTCCAGTCTCCAATACCAGGTCCAGTCTCCAATACCAGGTCCAGTCCCCAATACCAGGTCCAGTCTCCAATACCAGGTCCAGTCTCCAATACCAGGTCCAGTCTCCAATACCAGGTCCAGTCTCCAATACCAGGCTCATTCCCCAATACCAGGCTCATTCCCCAATACCTGGTCCACTCCCCAATACCAGGTCCAGTCCCCAATACCAGGCTCATTCCCCAATACCTGGTCCACTCCCCAATACCAGGCTCATTCCCCAATACCAGGCTCATTCCCCAATGCCAGGTCCAGTCCTCCACCGGGCTACTAGGGATGCAAAGGCCAGAACACCGGCCTCTTTCGTCTCCTGCACTCCCGGCTCCACTGCAACCCCAAATATTGCGAGTCCCCAGCCTGGATTGACCCTGGATCCTACCACTCTCGATACCGTCCTTGCTACACCCTTCCAAAACTCCCCCAGCTCTGGGAATGCCCAGAACATATGGACATGGTTCGCTGGGCTCCCCGAACACCTAATACACCTGTCCTCGCTTCCAAAAAACCGTCTCATCCTGGTCCCAGTCATATGAGCCCTATGCGGGCAGCACGGTGGCCTAGTGGTTAGCACAACTGCCTCACGGCACTGAGGTCCCAGGTTCGATCCCGGCTCTGGGTCACTGTCCGTGTGGAGTTTGCACATTCTCCCCGTGTCTGCGTGGGTTTCACCCCCACAACCCAAAAATGTGCAGAGTAGGTGGATTGGCCACGCTAAATTGCCCCTTAATTGGAAAAAAATAATTGGGTAATCTAAATTTAAAAAAAATAAAAATAAATATGAGCCCTATGCAGCACCTTAAACTGTATGAGGCTAAGCCTCGCACAAAAAGAGGAGGAGATCACCCTTTCCAGGGCATCTGCCCACGTCCCCTCCTCAATCTCCTCACCCAGCTCCTCCTCCCATTTACCTTTCAGTTCCTCCACCGAGGCCTCATCTACCTCCTGCATCACCTGGTACGCTGCCGAGATCCTCCCCTCTCCAACCCACATCCCCGAGAGCACCCTGTCCTGAACCCCACGCGGCGGCAGCAGAGGGAACCCCGCCACCTGCCGCCTGACAAACGCCCTTACTTGCATGTACCTAAAGGTGTTCCCCGGGGGGAGCCCAAACTTCCCTTCCAGCTCACCCAGGCTCGCGAACTTCCCGTCTATGAACAGGTCCCCCAGCCTCCTGACACCTGCCCTGTGCCAACTCAGGAACCCGCCATCAATTCTCCCCGGAACAAACCGGTGGTTCCCACGTATCGGGGATCCCATCGAGCCCCCCACCTCCCCCCTGTGCCGCCTCCATTGCCCCCAAATCTTGAGGGTAGCTGCCTCCACCGGGCTCGTGGTATACCTCGTTGGAGGGAGCGCCAGCTGCACCGTTACCAGCGCTTCCAGGCTCGTGCCCACAGGACGCCATCTCCATCCTCTTCCATGCTGCCCCCTCCCCGTCCATTACCCACTTACGCATCATCGCTGCGTTGGCAGCCCAATAATACCCACAGAGGTTGGGCAGCGCCAGCCCCCCCCCCCTATCCCTGCCCCGCTCCAGAAATACCCTTCTCACCCTCGGAGTCCCATGCGCCCACACAAATCCCGTAACGCTCCCGTTAACCCGCCTGAAAAAGGCCTTCGGGATAAGGATGGGGAGGCACTGGAACAGGAACAGAAACCTCGGGAGCACCGTCATGTCGTAGTCAATATTTTCCCCGCTTCTGGACTGTGATAGAAAGATTCAAACAAGGTTCGTTAGGTAAGCAAAACTAAGCTTTATTTACGAACTACAACTGCTAGCAGTATGGCTGAGACTTGGAGTCGGAAGGTAGTTAAGTACAAACTGCTGGTTCCCTTCCAAGTCTGCAGTATCACAAAAGAATAAGATGATTTTTATACATTATAAGATCAAGATAACGTGAATACAGCTTGGTCAGGAATTTGATCAAAAGTAAAACATAAGTAATAATCATTAAAATGGCGTCACCTTGCTGACCTTTAGAGGACTCGGGGTCGCATATCATTATCTTGTCTTTTGGTGCATGTTTAAGAAATGGAGCAAACTTGTTTAAGTACCGAAAGAGACAAGTTTTTAGCTTATCGTGTGTATTTAGACTGCTCTGGTCTCATGACGAATGAACTTTACCCGAGTTTAGAGTCAGCCAGTTCTCGGGTCAAGTTGACCTTGGCTGCTTGTATTTGTGACTTAGGTTATGCGAAGTCAGTTTAAATTTAATTGTACCAAGAAGCTTGACTAGTTTTCCCATCATGCCATTATTTGCTTTGCACAATACCACACTCCCCCCTTTTGTCATATCATGACAACTAGCTAAATAGGTATATCCATGATTCGTTTGAAAATGCATTTACACAAGCAGCCAAGCAATCCTATCCCTAGTAGCATTAGTAGTAGTAGAATAAAGGCCTTAAAGATCCAATCAAATAATCCATGACCCAACCACCCTAGCCAACCAGGCGGGTTATAGTCGTCAAATTCACTGCCAATCTCTTGAATTTGAGCAGCCTGTCTCTTAATATGGTCGGCCAGGTTAGTGATATTTTCAGAGCCATCTGGAATGTAAGTACAGCACTCCTGACCTACGATAGCGCACGTTCCTCCCTGCGAAGCTAACAGATAATCCAAAGCCAGTCGATTTTGTAATGCCACGGTCCGGACAGCCACTAGCTCAGCTGAGACCTCGGCCAGTGCCTGTCCAGTGTCCCTGGCTTCTGTTGCAGTTACATTTGCCAGATGTTCCAATGCTGAGGCCATGTAGATCAGTTCGTTCATGCCTTGCCCGTTCCGTACAAGGGAAAGGTCATCATAAGGAATTGTTCCGTTTTAGAAATAGTTCTTTTTCCTCGCGAGGGGGAGTGCTTAAGGGTGGGTAGGTGACGCATTTGGGGTACGACATATCCCAAAAAGCAGGATCCTGTCCAATCAATGGGGAGCCACGAATATGCTTTAGTGCCGCATATGAAATAGGTTCCATTGTAGGCTGTAAAATCAACAGCTGATGTCATCCAGGGGATTGTATTGGTAGGTTGCACCGACTTTGCCCCATTAACTTTCCTTTCCCTGATTTATTCAAACATATGGAACCTTGAACATTATACGAGTGGACAGTGAGGGAGGGTGGAGTCAGGACATGATTATAGGTAGGTTGATACGAAGCTGAAAATGTAGTCATGTCATAGCCAGCAGATCTCCATATTTTCATATTCCCCCTATCTCCCCTGATCCCTGTTCGATTTTGTCGTAAAATCCATTCAACTGTCTCTTCGGTATGAGAGGGGAGAGATTGGAGAGGTATTCCTTCCCTCGAATGGACGGGGCTGTGGGTACAAACCCAACACTTGCTAATATTCAATTTTTTGGCATAAAGATATGACATATGTAAATAGGTATTGGAAGGCAGGTCTCGTTTAGTTCGTTTTTTATACTACCGAGTGGCCATTAAGGCTAAATAGTCCAGAGAATCCAAAAATTATACTGAAGATCTTCATCCTGTGTTCTCGTCTGGGTTGGAGACTATCTTCTTGCAATCAGATAGATGTATCCAACTGGCACGTCCTTCAAGTTTGACCGAAGTTGGTGTCGTCAGTAGTACGAGGAAGGGTCCGCTCCAGCGTTGTCCTAGTTTCTTTCTGTCCCAGTTTTTCACCAACACATGGTCTCCGGGTTTGACCACTGGATATCGAGGGATGGCCGTCCCTGTCGTTACTGGGAGATGTGCCTGTTTTACCTGTGAGTGGAGAAACTTCAAAGAAAGTGTTAATTGCTTCAAATAGTTCTGCATTTGTTCCCCCATCACATGGAGGTCTACTCCCTCTGGGGGTTTTTCATGGGCATCCCAGGGAGTCCGCATTGGCCGACCATAGACTATCTCTGCAGCTGACAGTCCGGTCCCCAAATGGGGAGTCACTCGCATGTGAAACAGTGCCAAGAGTAATACTTTTAGCCAATTTAACCCAGTTTCTTCAGTTAATTTAGATAATTTTTCTTTTAAAGTCCCGTTGGCTCTTTCCACAATTCCTGCTGTCTGCGGGTGATACGCGCAGTGCAGTTGCTGTTTAATTACAAGGGCTTTGCACAATTCAGCATTGATCCGAGCTACAAAATGTGATCCATTGTCTAAGCTCACCATTTTGGGTACCCCAAAACGAGGAATGACTTCCGTTAACAACAACTTCACTACTGTATGTGCCGTACAATTAGTGGTGGGGAAGGCTTCAATCCATTTACTAAACACATCGATTATTACTAAACAATATTTATAGCACTGTGCTTTTGGCAATTCAATAAAATCAAGCTGTATACAAGCAAAAGGACCATCTGGCAAGGGGGTGGTTCCCGGAGGGCATTTAATACCTTTACCCTTATTATGTTTCATGCAAATGACGCATCGATCCAGCCGCGTTTGCGCTGCTGTATTCAAATCTGGGTGCCACCAAGTTTTTAGGAGTAGCTGTACCACTCCCTCCTTGCCAAGATGGGTACAAGAATGCAAATAATCAACAAGTACCGGCAATAAAGAATTCGGAATACAAACTTGACCAACTGGAGTAAGCCAGAGGTCTCGTGTCAAGGAGTGTGAACACCCCTTTGACTTCCATAGTGTTCGCTCAGAATCAGAGGCGTCCCTCTGTAAATTTTGAGCTTCAGCTATCTCTGGCATGCCCTTCGTCCTTAATGCAGGTACCTGGTTTAGAGCCTGATTAGCCCCACTGGGAACAATTAACTGGGACAGCCGTAAGAATTTGGGTGCAGGGAGGTAGCCCCCAAGCTACAGGATCTAATTTAGTAGACTAGTAGGCGACCGGGCGACGCTGGTCACCGTGTTCTTGTGTAAGAACACCAGTGGCACATTTATCAAGAACATTAACGTACAGCTGAAAGGGTCTGTCATACATAGGTCGTCCTAGCGCTGAGGCAGTAGCCAGGTCGTTTTTCAGAATAATGAAAGATTGCTTTGCTGAATCAGGTAGTTCAAACTTAAGAGGAGCATTTTGAGAGGAGTATGGAGTTAATTCTTTAGTATGTACAGTAACATTCGGAATCCATTGTCTGCAAAAGTTCACTAATCCTAAAAAGGCTCGCACCTGCTTGGGCGATGTAGGAAATGGGGTCTGCAGTATAGGGGTAATGCGTTCCTGAGTAAGGGAGCGATCAGTAGCACTTATTAGGACACCCAAATATTTGACCTGTCGTTGGCCTTTATGAACTTTAGCGGGCGGGATCACATATCCCCATGAATGGAGACGGATGAGCAGGTAAAAGGTGTCACGCTGGTTAGCGATGAAATCAGGGCTGGCAAGGAGTAAGTCATCAACATATTGAATGATGGTGGAGCCACCAGGAGGTGCTAATGTCGCTAACTGGGAGTGCAATGCCTGTGAGAAAAGGGTTAGGAGAATGAATGAAGCCCTGTTGGAGCCTAGTCCAAGTGTATTGTGTCCCCTTAAATGTAAAGCCAAACAAATACTGTGATTCAGGGGGTGAGGGGTATCGCAAAAAAGGCATGTTGTAAATCAACAAGGGTGAAAATAGTCGCTTCCGGTGGGACATTTCTAAGGATTGTCGCCGGGTTTGGGACAATAGGATGTAAGGGTTCCACTATCTGATTAATACGCCGGAGGTCTTGGACCAAACGCCATTCGGATGGTCTTCCGATCTTAGGAACTGGAAGAATCGGGGTGTTACAGGGCGATTGGCACGGCATCAAAATTCCCTGTTGAAGGAACGATTGAATCATGACCGAGACTCCTTCTTCAGCCTCGGGGCGCAAAGGGTACTGTGAAATCGAGGGCAAGGGCATATCAGGTTTGACTCTAATAACAACGGGAGGGACATTAGTGATGTACCATCAATTGAACGCGAGACGAGTTGCTGTACAAAAGTATGGCTTTAATCAGCTAGATGTTAGCCCTGCGGTCGATTACAGTATATGGACGACCGCCGGGCGTACTGGGTATTTATACCCCGCCCTGGAGGCGGGGTTAACTCAGCGTCTCGACCAGTCGGGGAGCCGTCACATGACTGGTCTCAACCAACCGGTCGAGAGGCACATGACCGACCAGGGCCAATGGTAAGCCGGTGTTCTGCACCAATGGCAGGCAGCTACGCTAATCATACCACCACAATTAGTGAGACCAGCTTCGTGTTTGGAGGATGCCCATAAATCTGCAGGTAGTTCAGGAGTCGTAGATTGGGCTGAACGATGGTGGTGCAGTGTGCCAATGAGGACAAATGGGCGTTTAAAATATTCTAAAGTGCCTGCGGGTAGGGTTTGACTATCATTAAGGTATGGATCAGCTTGTCCTCGTAGTGCAGCTGCCAGAAATCCCAAGGACTTGGCACTGTAGCCTTCGTTGACAGAAAGGGTCACGTGGGGTGACACAAGTCTCGACTGAAGCCATAGGCTGTGCGGTAAATCGACAAGAAAGGCAGACCCTTCTTTTCCCTTAGCGAGGCCAACAAAGGAAACGGATTGTAGAGAACCGATGGCGTCTTGGTAAATGCTCTCCAAAGAGCATCCTGTATGATCGTAGCAAAGAGTGACATGCGGACCAGGAATATCTAAGGGAGGTGAAAAGTGTGAGGGATCAAAATCAATTGACCACAACTGTGGAACAGTGAATAGGGGAACATTTTGAAGCTGGGCCTGCGGGATTGGTGATATAGTAATGCTGTTATCAAGGCAACTATCTCCACCTGTAAGGGACACAGCAAATCACGTCCGGCCAGGTTGACGCCGAGGACGCGAGTAACTGTGAAGGGAATGCAACATTCCCGGCCCTCAAATTGAACAGAGAGCGGCTCTGTAAGTGGGTAAACAGCACCTTCTCCCACAAAACCAGCAAGTTCCACATGTTTATCAGAAAGGGGAAAGCTATGGTTCTGAATTAATGTCCAGTCCAATGTAGAATAAGTAGCACCTGTGTCAATCAAAAAGGACATGGGCACGCCTTCTATGTAAATTGTGGGCTCGTCAGAGTGGTCTGTTGAGAGGACTGGAAAGTTCGATTGGGCTAGTCAATAGGGGTTAGAGGTAGTGAAGGGTGTCTGCCGACAGCGTTGAAATCTATCTTGTCATCGGGCTGCTGGGCAATCCCTAGCGTAGTGGCCTACACGTTGACAGTTGAAGCAAGTGACATTATATCTGGCAGGAGGACGACGCGGGGGGAGTGCTGTCAAAATCACCCGTGTGTGGAGTGAAGGGGTAAGATGCCTGTGAGCGGTAACCAACTTCAGGAGGGCCCGTGGAACGTGGGCGATAGTAATGTGAATCTGTCTGAGAGTTTTGATTCTTAGGAGGTAAAGGGTTGTCCGATATTCACGGCTTGTGTATGTGACCGAGTGCGTGTCGCCACGAGGGACACGTTAGCGGGAGTTTCATTGGTAATGGGATCAGAAGGGGGAGTCAGGACTTGGGACAGTGGAATTGTAGGATCGGGGACTGCAGGATGAGGGTGGGGTCCAGGGTTGAAATCCTCCTCCTCTTCCGTATCGCCTGAATAGGGGAACATCGGCATGCCAGAGCAACTGGGAGGTTCCTCCTTTCCTATAATCTTATAGGCCAGCCCTACTTTCCTGCCGGCAGGAGGTTTATTATTGCCAGATTGCTTTTTATCGTTTTGATGGTCTCTATCCCAAAGCTCACATTCCAATCTTAAAGTCTCCCAATCTTTCGGTTTACCGTCCACACACTCATTAATCCCTTTTTTGCGGGTGTTATCTCTCAAACTCATTAATAGTGATTGTTCATTGCGTTAAGTGGACTGTTTTTTTCCACTGTAAAATTAAACATTCAATTTGAAGCCGGCATTTCTTTTTTCCAGATTGCTTTTTTTCTGCATCAATGCTATTGTCAAAGTTCCAAGATCCCCCTAGTGGCCAAATGTCGTTACCCAATTTATTGTTTAAAGCAGCGCTGCAGATAGACTGACTGTATCCTACCCGCTAGAGACAGCGGCAGCATGTCCCACCTCTTAAACCCCTCCTCTATTTGCTCCACCAGCCTTGTGAGGTTTAGCTTATGCAAGGCCCCCCAGCTCCTGGCCACCTGAACCCCCAAGTACCTGAAGCTCCTCTTCACCCTTTTCAGCGGGAGCCTGCCAATCCCCCCCTCCTGGTCCAACAGCTCGCTTTTCCCAAAGTTAAGCTTATACCCTGAGAAAGCCCCAAATTCCTGGAGAATCTCCATCACCACCGGCATTCCCTCCACCGGGTCCGCCACATACAATAAAAAGGTCGTCCGCGTAGAGCGACACTCGGTGCTCCTCCCCACCCCGAACCAGCCTCCTCCAATCCCCTGACTCCCTCAGCGCCATAGCCAGGGGTTCAATTGCCAGCGCAAAAAGTAGGGGGGACAGGGGACACCCCTGCCTCGTCCCTCGATACAATCGAAAATACTCCGACCTCCTCTTATTTGTGGCCACACTCGCCATCGGGGCCTCATACAACAGCCCCGCCCAACTGATAAACCCCTCCCCAAACCCGAACCTTTCTAGCACCTCCCACAAGTACCCCCACTCGACCCTATCAAAGGCCTTCTCCGCATCTAGTGCCACCACTATCTCCGCCTCCCCTTCTGCCGCCGGCATCATTATAACGTTCAAGAGCCTCCGTATATTAGTGTTCAGCTGCCTCCCCTTCACAAACCCCGTTTGATCCTCGTGAATAACCTGCGGCACACAGTCGTCAATCCTCGTGGCTAAGATCTTTGCCAACAACTTGGCGTCCACATTCAAGAGTGAGATCGGCCTGTATGGCCCACACTGCAGGGGATCCTTGCAGTGACGGACTGGCCAGGGTGTCAGCTTGCCCGATGGCAAGTGGGTCCCTGATGAAGTGGGCCCCCTATATCAAATAAAAATGCAATAAAGAAACAAAGACAGACAACTGTTTTAGTAATAAAAAGGAATAAGAAAAAAAAAGAGAACAGGACACAAATAAGCAGTGCATGAAAAGGAACGAAGCAGGGGAGGTAGTGGAAGGATGTGGAATAGGGGGGCCCGGGTCGGGCATAATTAAGGAAATTCCATGTTTTCAGCAAGAGTGTGTGAATTTAAAGATAAAATTACAATTCGTGATTTGAGATGGTCGGCAACTTCAAAGGATATCAAGCAGTAGTCTTGGTTCAGCCGGTACATCGGTCCGGGGCCCGGAGAGCCAAGAAGGGGCCCGTGAATCTCTGAAGGGCCCTTAAAAATTATAATTAATTAGATAAATAAATCGCCAACTTCTTTCCTGAGATTTGTATTCTAACTTAATAAAATATAATTAATTGTTTTTAAAAAGAGCAATACCAAATAAAAATGCAATAAAGAAACAAACAAATAATCACTCAGTGTATGAAGGAACGAAGCAGTGTTAAACGGATGTGAAAAGGAGGGGGGGGGGGGGGGGGGGCTGGTTCACCCGTGTCGGACATAGTTGGAAATCCGCGTTTTCAGCAAGAGTGTGTGAATTTAAAGATAAAGTTACAGTTCGTGATTTCAGATGGTCGGCAACTTGAAAGGATATCAAGCAGTACATAGGGTCGTGAGGTCACCGAAAAGGAGAAGTGGTACCTTTGACCGTGAATCATGAGGTCAAAGATATTGAAGTGATAAGCCATGATCGGTAAACTCAAAGGGTTGCGACTTGTAACACTACACTGGTATCAAACTGGACATGTTAACTTTGGTCATGGGACCATTTTTAATGTCTTACTGTAGTCGGACCAAACTTCTAAGTTTCAACAGTTGTCTCAGTTGCTTGCTGGTGTGAGCACTGGACAGTGGATTGTCTCCTCTTCTGAAGCTGCATAGGCCACAGTAGTATTGACTAATGAACATAGCCTATTGAAGTGTAAGTAAGTTATTTTATATTTTTTATCAAGTAGGGGTTTATCTGGCGTTCCTTCAAGTTATTCTTGCAATCATCAATATTCATTTTTCTCAATGTGGGCTATTTTTAATTAAGTTTTTATTTCAGGAATATTACCCCTACCAGCATGGAAAAGAAAAAGCATAAATCTGGGTCACTAAAACGCAAAGAACAAAAAGAAGCAGAAAGGAAGGAATCAGCCAAGCGATGCAGGCCTATTACAGAGTTTATAATACCACAAGCACAATCCACATCAATATCCAGTTCTGCAACAAATAATCAAGAAGCAAGAAACAATGCTCATGGTGATGATGCAATGACATGCGAGTTACAAGAACAGAGAAGAGCTACTTTGAATGTAGAGACAAATACAAGTGCATCCATTACTAATCAACCCAGGCCCAATATTTCTTCTGGCTTCCTTGTTCTGTACTGCCTGTAGTTGCAACATCTGAACACATAGCTTCAACTAGTGACAGGGAATCAGATATTCCTTCAAGCATAAATGACTTGGTTTCTGAAGCACATCCTGTAAATGAACCTACGCAAGAAAATGAAAGATCAATTACTGGAATCTTCCAATATCCAACATGAGCAAAGCTAAAACAGTTTTTTGCTGAACATCCACTTCAGCCACTTGATGATCTGCCATTTGATGCTCGTTTGTATGAGAGGAAAATTATGAACGACTCAGTCCCAAGAAAATGGCTAACATATAACAACGAAAATAGATGCTTATATTGTTCATACTGCTTAGCCTTTGAGTTTCCCAACACTTGTAATCCATCACCCTTTGTACGTGGCTTTAGTGACTACAGGCGTATTAGCCAAAGCTTGACTTTACATGAATCGACAACAACACATGTCAGAAATGCTCAGCAATATATCAGTGTGGTTAATGATGGCACCTTAGATAAATTTTTTGCAGCATTGCTAATTAAAAGGAAAGAAGAAGTACTGAAGCAGAGAAGTATTGTCATGTAAGTATGGTCAGGAAAACCCAATGCAGCAACAACTATATTTGGACGTTTTGATGATGCCGCTGCCAGTACTTTCGTAAATCTATTGACATGCTTATCAATGATACAAGATTCAGAAAAGTTTGATTCAAAAACAAAACATGAAGCAAATGTTTTACTTCAAAGTCTTCTAAAGTTTGAAACCATATTGACAGCATTTACTTACTTGTATATATTTGAAACTACAACCCCGTTATCAAGTTATCTACAGACAAGTGGTTTAGATATGTTTACTGCATGGAGTTTGGTAGATTCAGCTACAACAAAGTTGAAGGAACAGACAAGAACATTTGATAACGTTCACAGCAAGGCTTTGGAATTATGTAAATAAATGTAATGACAGGATTTCACAGATGAATATGGATGAAAATCAAACATTGGAAATTGATGCGTTGGAAACAGCATTGCCAGTTAAGAGGCAGAGGAAGAAGAAAAGAATGGCAGATGAGCTTATTGATGATGAAAGAAATTCCTCAGATTCTCTAGCTGATTTTCGAGTAAATGTGTTTAACCTAATAATGGATTGCATTGTCCAGTCACTAGAATCACGCTTTGTACAACACAAACAGTTGTATAAAGATTTGTCCTGCTTGGACCCAGCAAAGTTTAAAACAATTGCAGAGAAGGACCTTGAAGATGAAGCATTGGAAGGTATTATTAAGCTGTTTCCACAAATCAGCAAAGATCAAGTAATATTGGAATTGTTTTCTTGTGCTTCAAACTTTGATGTATTAAAGCTATTGCTTAATGATGGTGAAATATGGATTCCAGTTGCAACAATTGTAAAATTTGCAGCACGTGTCCATCGTGTGTACTAAAAATTCTGGCATCCAACAGACTTAATGACAGGGCATATGATAACCTTTATAAAGTCATCTGCACACTATCAGTTACTCAAGTCTAATGTGAGAGGACATTTTCAAAGCTAAAGATCATAAAGACAAGGTTAAGAAATTCGCTGTCTGAGGAGAGTTTGGAATCATACATGTTGCTATCCATTGAAAAGGAATTGTTAGATGAATTGAATGCAGAAGCAATTATTGGCAGATTCGCACAATCATCTAGCGAACACAAACGATTGCTCTTAATATAGTGGACTGCATGCAATGCTCTATTGTGCTTTTGAACTATCTGTTAATGTGTAAATTGTGCAGTAAACTATTAAAAAATATCAACCAATTACTTAAAATTTTGAAAAATTAAAAATTCAATTATAACATTCTGTATTTACATTTGGTATATCTACTGCCAGTAATATGTACAGTACATGTACACTGTAATTACTAAGAAATACACATTTTTTCCACAAAAATTTTAATTGTACCCTTTTTTCCATATGTATTTTTTGAAAATTTTATTTATTCGTTATGAAAATTAAATGATAGCATTGTAGTTGTGGGTGGGCCCCCTTTGTCTCCTGGCAACCAATATTTTTAGACCCAGTCCGTCCCTGGATCCTTGTCTCGCTTAAGAATCAAGGAGATCAGCGCCCGAGACATCGTCGGGGGCAAAGCCCCCCTCTCCCTTGCCTCGTTACAGGTCCTAACCAACAGGGGGCCCAGCAGGTCTGCATACGTCTTGTAAAATTCAACCGAGAACCCATCCGGCCCCGGCGCCTTCCCCGACTGCATGTTCCCTATCCCTTTGACCAGCTCCTCAAGCTCAACTGGCGCCCCCAGACCCTCCACCCGTCCCTCCTCCACCCTCAGAAATCTCAGCCGTTCTAAAAAGCACCCATCCCCCCCTCCTCCGCCGGAGGTTCGGACCGATATAGTCTCTCATAAAAGTCCCTGAAGACCCCATTAATGTCTACTCCCCTCCACACCACATTTCCTCCCCGATCCTGAACACCACCAATCTCCCTGGCCGCATCCAGCTTACGGAGCTGGTGTGCCAGCATCCTGCTTACCTTCTCCCCATACTCGTACACCGCACCCTGAGCCTTTCTCCATTGAGCCTCCGCCTTTCTGGTGGTCAACAAGTCAAACTCAGCCCGAAGGCTGCGCCGCTCCCTCAGCAATCCCCCCTCCGGGGCCTCCGCGTACCTCCTGTCCACCCTCACCATCTCCCCCACCAGTCTCTCCCTTTCTCTCTGCTCCCCTCTCTCCCTGTGGGCCCGAATGGAGATCAACTCCCCCCGAACCACCGCCTTCAGCGCCTCCCAGACTGTCCCCACTTGGATCTCCCCATTATCGTTGGCCTCTAGATACCTCTCAATACATCCTCGAACCTGCCCCCTCACCGCCTCATCTGCCAGCAGCTCCACCTCCAAGCGCCACAACGGGCGCTGGTCCCTCTCCTCCCCCAGCTCGAGCTTCACCCAATGCGGGGCATGGTCCGAAATGGCTATCGCCGAGTACTCAGCGTCTACTACCCTCGCAATCAGCGCCCTACTCAAAACGAAAAAATCGATCCGGGAGAAGGCCTTATGCACATGGGAGAAGTATGAAAATTCCCTGGCCCTTGGCCTCGCGAACCTCCATGGATCCACCCCTCCCATCTGGTCCATAAACCCCCTCAGCACCTTAGCTGCCGCAGGCCTCCTACCCGTCCTAGAACTGGATCGATCCAGTGGCGGATCCAGCACCGTGTTGAAATCCCCCCCCCCCCCATTATCAGGCCCCCCGCCTCCAAATCTGGAATCCGGCCCAACATGCGCCGCATGAAACCTGCATCATCCCAATTCGGGGCGAATACATTAACCAGCACCACCCGCTCCCCTTGCAGCATGCCGCTCACCATCACGTACCTCCGCCGCTGTCTGCCACCACACTCGATGCCTCAAATGACACCCTCTTCCCCACCAGGATTGCCACCCACCGATTTTTTGCATCCAGCCCCGGATGAAACACTTGGCCCACCCACCCCTTCCTCAACCTAACCTGATCCGCCACCTTCAGGTGCATCTCCTGAAGCATAGCCACGTCCGCCTTCAGCCCCCTCAGGTGCGCGAACACGCGGGACCGTTTAACCGGCCCATTCAGTCTCCTCACATTCCAGGTGATCAGCCAGATCAGAGGGCCACCTGCCCCCCTCCCCCTTCGACTAGCCATCACCCTTCCGTAATCCGCCACGTGCCCGCGCCCCCCGCTCAGCCCATTCCCCACCCCGACCCCCTCTACACGCTCCAGCTCCTTCTTGGCCATTCCAGCAGCAACCCGGTATTCCCCCCCCCTCTTTCTCCCCCCCTCTTTCTCCCCCCCCTTCTTTCTGTCCCCACCCTCTTTCTCTCTCCCCCCCTCGTTAGATGTGTTAGGTGCTGTGGTATGAAGAGGCAAGAGTTCAGCTCCTTTTTCACCAACACACCTTTAATGGTTCAAACTCACTCTGCACAGAACTCTGCAGATCATCACAAGCTCCAGAGTCCACCTGAAGCCCCTTTACATATCAGTGTCAATCATTGAACACTTAACATAAATGAGACAACTAATTGCAATGTCTCTTAACCCATTACTTAACAACAACAACCCTGTTACAACAACAACTCTGTCACTACAACACCGTTACAAGACCAACCCTGTTACCACAACAACCCTGTTACCCCAACATCCCTGTCACCACGACAACCCCATTACAACAACAACCCTGTCACCACAAACCCTGTTACAACAATCCTGGTACAACAACAACCCCGTTACCACAACATCCCCATTACAACAACAACTCTGTCACCACAACAACCCTGTTACAAGATCAACCCTGTTACCCCAACATCCCTGTCACCACGACAACCCCGTTACCACAACAACCCCATCACCACAACAACCCGTTACAACAACAACCCTGGCACGCAACAACCCCGTTGCCGTCACAGCAACAACCCCGTCACCACAACAACCCCGTCACCACAACCCTGTTACAACAACAACCCCGTCACCACAACCCTGTTACAACAACAACCCCGTCACCACAACCCTGTTACAACAACAACCCCGTCACCACAACAACCCCGTCACCACAACAACCCCGTCACCACAACCCTGTTACAACAACAACCCCGTCACCACAACCCTGTTACAACAACAACTCTGTCACCACAACAACCCCGTCACCACAACAACCCCGTCACCACAACAACCCCGTCACCACAACAACCCCGTCACCACAACAACCCTGTTAAAGTCCAACAGGTTTGTTTCAATCACTAGCTTTCGGAGCTCTGCTCCTTCCTCAGGTGAATCAGGTTGAGAATCGGGTCTATTCAGTCACAGGAGAGCCCTGAGGAAGGAGCAGTGCTCCCAAAGCTAGTGTTTGAAACAAACCTGTTGGGCTTTAACCTGGTGTTGGGAGACTGCTTACTGCTTACTGCGCTCACCCCAGTCCAAAGCCGGCACCATGTATAATATACCTGAAGGTATATTCAGAACAGGTATATAACAGAAACCTGTTGGACTTTAACCTGGTGTTGTAAGACTTCATACTGTAATATATAATATATAACGGGGGAGGGGCTGAAAGGCTGGACACGTGCTGGATAATCATGGGGGCGGGGCGATGCCGGGGGGCGGGGCTCTGCCGGTGACGGTCCAGGGGCGTTGCCCGGGTGACGGGCTAGGGGGCGGGGAGTTACCGGGTGACGAGACAGGGGGCGGGGCGTTGCCGGGTGACAGTCCGAGGGGCGGGGCGTTGCCGGGTGACGGTCCGGGGGGTGGGGAGTTGATGGGTGACGGGCCGGGAGGCGGGGCGTTGCCGTGGGCGGGGCGTTGCTGGGTGACGGGTCGGTCGGGAGGCGGGGCGTTCCCGGGGCGGGGCGGGGCGTTGCCGGGGGCGGGGCATTGCTGGGTGACGGGTCTGGAGGCGGGCCGTTGCCGGGAGCGGGGCGTTGCTGGGTGACGGTCCGGGGTGTTGTTGGATGACGGTTCGGTGGGCGGGGCGGGGCGTTGCCCGCGTGACGGGCCGGTTGACGGGCCGGGGGGCGGGGCCCTGGTTAAGGGGTGGGGCCCAGGTGACTGGACGGTACCGGGCCCTGGTTACGGTTGGGGGGCGGGGCCATCGTGACGGGACGGGGGAGGGGCCCTGGTGACGGGACGGGGCGGGGGCGGGGCCCTGGTGACGGGACGGGGCGGGGGCGGGGCCCTGGTGACGGGTCGGAGAGCGGGGCCCTGGTGACGGGGCGGGGACCTGGGGACGGGACGGGGGGCGGGGACCTGGGGACGGGACGGGGGGGCGGGGACCTGGGGACGGGACGGGGGGGGCGGGGACCTGGGGACGGGACGGGGCCCTGGTGACGGGACGGGTGGCGGGGCCCTATTGACGGGACGGGGGGCGGGGCCCTGGTGACGGGACGGGGTCCGGGGCCTTGGTGACGGGACGGGGGGCGGGGCCTTGGTGACGGGACGGGGGGGCGGGGCCTTGGTGACGGGCCGGGGGGGACTTGGTGACGGGTCGGGGGGCGGGGACTTGGTGACGCGTCGGGGGGGCGGGCACTTGGTGACGGGTCGGGGGGGCGGGGACTTGGTGACGGGTCGGGGGGGCGGGGCCTTGGTGACGGGTCGGGGGGCGGGGCCTTGGTGACGGGACGGGGGGCGGGGCCTTGGTGACGGGACGGGGCGGGGCCTTGGTGTCAGGACGGGGGGGCGGGACCTTGGTGACGGGACGGGGGGGCGGGGCCTTGGTGACGGGACGGGGGGGGCCTTGGTGACGGGCCGGGGGGCGGGGCCTTGGTGACGGGACGGGGGGGGGCGGGACCTTGGTGACGGGACGGGGGGGCGGGGCCTTGGTGACGGGACGGGGGGGGCGGGGCCTTGGTGACGGGACGGGGGGCGGGGCTAGGTCTCTTCCCGCGCCGCCATGGCCGCCCCGCTCCCGCTCCGGACTCTGAGCCGCACCGACTGCCCGGTGAGCCGGGCCCGCCTGTGTCGCCTGCAGCTGCCGCACGGAGCCCTGGACACCCCGGTGTTTATGCCGGTGGGAACCCAGGGAACCCTGAAGGGAATCGCCGTCCCGCAGCTGGAGGCGCTGGGCTGCCAAATCTGCCTGGGCAACACCTACCACCTGGGCATGAGGCCGGTGAGACACCGGGGGGGGGGGAGAGACGGGGGGGGGGGGGGAGAGACGGGGGGGGGGAGGGGGGGGAGAGAGACGACGGGGGGGGGGGGGAGGGGGGGAGAGAGACGGGGGGGG
>NC_052170.1:552539-667539 GCF_902713615.1 Scyliorhinus canicula
TGGGCTGACAAGTGGCAACTTACACAAGTGCCAGGCAATGACCATCTCCTACAGGAGAGGATCTAAGCATCTCTCCTTGACATTCAATGGCATTACCACTGCTGAATCCCCCACAATCAACAGCCTGGGGGTTACCATTGATCAGACACTGAACTGAACCCAGCCACATTAATACTGTGGCTACCAGGGCAGGACAGAGGCTAGGAATCCTACAGCGAGTAACTCACCACCTGACTCCCCAAAGCCTGTCCACCATCTACAAGGCACAAGTCAGGAGTGTAATGCAATATTCTCCACTTGCCTGGATGAGCGCAGCTCCAACAACACTCGAAGCTCAACACCATCCAGGACAGCAGGCGGCTTGATTGCCCCTCCTTCCACAAACATTCACTCCCTCCACCACCGATGCACAGTGGCAGCCGTGTGTACCATCTACAAGATGCACTGCAGCAACTCACCAAGGTTCCTTAGGCAGCACCTTCCAAACCCACGACCTCCACCATCTAGAGGGACAAGGGCAGCAGATACCTGGGAACCCCACCACCTGGAGGTTCCCCTCCAAGTCACTCCCCACCCTGACTGGGAAATATATCACCATTCCTTCACTGTCACTGGGGCAACATCCTGGAACTCCCTCCCTAACAGCACAGTGGGTGTACCTACATCTTAAGGACAGCAGCGGTTCAAGAGGGCAACTCCCCACCACCTTCTGAAGGACAACTAGGGATGGGCAATAAATGCTGGTGTAACCAGCGATGCCCACATCCCATAATTCCACCAATCCCCCTCCACAGGCCTGTTCTACACCCTGCTGGTGGCCCCAGTGGGCGTGGCCGGTGGTGCCCCCAGTGGGCGGGGCCGGTGGCCCCCAGTGGGCGGGGCCGGTGGCCCTGTGGGCGGGGCCGGTGGCCCCAGTGGGCGGAGCCGGTGGCCCCAGTGGGCGGGGCCGGTGCCCCAGTGGGCGAGGCCGGTGCCCCAGTGGGCGGAGCCGGTGCCCCAGTGGGCGGGGCTGGTGGCCCTGTGGGTGGGGGCGGAGCCGGTGGCCCCAGTGGGCGGGGCCGGTGCCCCAGTGGGCGGGGCCGGTGCCCCAGTGGGCGGGGCCGGTGGCCCCAGTGGGCGGGCCGGTGGCCCCAGTGGGCGGGGCCGGTGGCCCTGTGGGTGGGGGCGGAGCCGGTGGCCCCAGTGGGCGGAGCCGGTGGCCCTGTGGGCGGGGCCGGTGGCCCCTGTGGGCGGAGCCGGTGGCCCCTGTGGGCGGAGACGGTGGCCCCTGTGGGCGGGGCCGGCGGTCCCCTGTGGGCGGGGCCGGTGGTCCCCAGTGGGCGGGGCCGGCGGTCCCCAGTGGGCGGGGCCGGCGGTCCCCAGTGGGCGGGGCCGGCGGTCCCAGTGGGCGGGCCGGTGCCCCCAGTGGGCGGGGCCGGTGCCCCCAGTGGGCGGGGCCGGTGGGCCCAGTGGGCGGGGCCGGTGGCCCCAGTGGGCGGGGCCGGCGGCCCCAGTGGGCGGGGCCAGCCTGCTTTGCTAACCGAACCAGAGCCTCGTACTGAATGCACCTCTATCCTGGACACCTTGATTCTGCTCTGTCTCCGCTCCGTTCTCTCAATTCCCGTTTACTTTACCATTTCAGAGATGATTAAACGTGACGTCTCTGGTTTTGCCATCGGAGGATTGAGTGGCGGGGAGGAGAAGGATCATTTCTGGAGAATGGTGAAGCTGAGCACAGAGTACCTCCCACCCGAGAAACCACGTTACCTAATGGGAGTGGGGTAGGAGACTGTCCCTGTGCTCTGTCTGTCCGTCTGCGCGGGGTGCTCCATCTGCGCGGGGTGCTCCGTCTGTCTGTCCGTCTGCGCGGGGTGCTTCGTCTGTCCGTCTGCGTGGGGTGCTCCGTCTGTCCGTCCGTCTGCGCGGGGTGCTCCGTCCGTCCATCTGCGCGGGGTGCTCCGTCTGCGCGGGGTGCTCCGTCCGTCCATCTGCGCGGGGTGCTCCGTCTGCGCGGGGTGCTGCGTCTGCGCGGGGTGCTCCGTCTGCCTGTCCGTCTGCGCGGGGTGCTCCGTCCGTCCGTCTGCCTGTCCGTCTGCGCGGGGTGCTCCGTCCGTCCGTCTGCCTGTCCGTCTGCGCGGGGTGCTCCATCCGTCTGTCTGCGCGGGGTGCTCCGTCTGCGCGGGGTGCTCCGTCTGCGCGGGGTGCTCCGTCTGCGCGGGGTGCTCCGTCTGCGCGGGGTGCTCCGTCTGCGCGGGGTGCTCCGTCTGCGCGGGGTGCTCCGTCTGTCCGTCCGTCTGCGCGGGGTGCTCCGTCCGTCCATCTGCGCGGGGTGCTCCGTCTGCGTGGGGTGCTGCGTCTGCGCGGGGTGCTCCGTCTGCCTGTCCGTCTGCCTGTCCGTCTGCGCGGGGTGCTCCGTCCGTCCGTCTGCCTGTCCGTCTGCGCGGGGTGCTCCGTCCGTCCGTCTGCCTGTCCGTCTGCGCGGGGTGCTCCATCCGTCTCTGCGCGGGGTGCTCCGTCTGCGCGGGGTGCTCCGTCTGCGCGGGGTGCTCCGTCTGCGCGGGGTGCTCCGTCTGCGCGGGGTGCTCCGTCTGCGCGGGGTGCTCCGTCTGCGCGGGGTGCTCCGTCTGCGCGGGGTGCTCCGTCTGCGCGGGGTGCTCCGTCTGCGCGGGGTGCTCCGTCTGTCCATCTGCGCCGTGTGCTCCGTCTGCGCGGGGTGCTCCGTCTGCGCGGGGTGCTCCGTCTGCGCGGGGTGCTCCGTCTGTGTGGGGATTTGGGGTATGTTCCTGGTGTATCTCATGGGGCTATTGAAGCACCGTGCCACAGTGTAATTATTGAGTTTGGTGCTTTAACTGATGAATTGTGTGATGTTTATTTAATGTCTCAGCTGCTCTCTGTCTCTCTCACTCCCCCAGGTATGCGACAGATCTGGTGGTGTGTGTGGCTCTGGGCTGTGACATGTTTGACTGTGTATTTCCCACACGCACAGCGGTAAGGATCCCTTTGTTTCTAACATTGGCAACCCCAGCTGGTGGGAGCCACAAACCTGTCCTGCCAGGGCCTGCCCAGATGTGGTTATATCTGTGCTGACACCTGACGGCTGCATTCTGCCACGGCACCGATTGGGGGTTTGATTTGGGACTGGATGGAGGGATTTTCCAGATGTGTCCGGAGATGTAGCCAATGACTGATCGGCATGACTTTGGGCAGATTGTGTGTGTCACAGCGAAACTAGGAATGGGTAAATGAATCTCCGTTCGCTCGGTTAGACATTCCAGGTAATGATTGGTTTTGTGGGTCACAGCTGTGGTTATTGAGGGGCACTGGGCACTGGGATCTGAGCACTGGGCTCTGGGCTCTGGGCACTGGGATCTGGGCACTGGGCTCTGGGCTCTGGGCCCGTGTCCAATTCGCTGTGTAGCTGGATTGTAGGGTGTTGGTGAAACCAAGGTCAGGATTTCTATTCAACACAAAGCAGTTTGGTGCTTTGGGCCGTCTCTCAGCTACCAGCACTGGGCTCTGGGCTCTGGGCTCTGGGCACTGGGCTCTGGGCACTGGGCACTGGGCACTGGGCTCTGTGCTCTGGGCACTGGGCTCTGGGCACTGGGCTCTGTGCTCTGGGCTCTGTGCTCTGGGCCCGTGTCCAATTCGCTGTGTAGCTGGATTGTAGGGTGTTGGTGAAACCAAGGTCAGGATTTCTATTCAACACAAAGCAGTTTGGTGCTTTGGGCCGTCTCTCAGCTACCAGCACTGGGCTCTGGACACTGGGCTCTGAGCTCTGGGCTCTGGGCACTGGGCTCTGAGCAGCTCTGTCACTGAAGGTTCGATTCATTGCCATCTTTAGCATTGCAGTCTAATCTTTACCCTCTGATTTCACAGCGGTTTGGATCGGCACTCGTTCCCTGGGGCTCTTTGCAGCTGAAGCACAGGCAATATGTCAAGGATTTTCGGGCCCATCGATGAGGATTGTGAATGCCCAACTTGTAAGAGGTAGGTGTTTGTCCTGTGTGTGTCTGCTCTGCCTGACGTCACCATTACGCTGACTGGAAGGGCTCTGTGGGTGAAAACTGACTTTGTGCTGCATTAGTGAGATCTACAGATGGACAACACTGGGGGGGGCTCTCTCACACATCATATATGTGCAGATCTCCGCTGCAGGGAGCTTTCCTAGCTTCGCCTCAGCTTAAACATGAAGAAAAACCACCGGAACAAGTTACTGAACGGGGTATTGGGGGGGGGGGGGGGGGGGGGGGGTGGGGGGGGGGGGGGGGGGGGATGGGGGGGGGGGTGGGGGACACGGTAGCGGCGTCAGTGAGGCAGAATTCTACTGGGGTTCCTGGGCTTCCGTCCTTCTAAACTGATGTCCCGTGTTTGGCAGGTACACTCGAGCATATCTCCACGCTCTGTTCAGGAGTGACACTGCCGCCCTCCATCACATCACCATCCACAACATTGCCTACCAGGTGAGGAGACCTTACTCTGTATCTAACCCCGTGCTGTACCTGTCCTGGGAGTGTTTGATGGGACAGTGTAGCGGGAGCTTTACTCTGTATCTAACCCCGTGCTGTACCTGTCCGGGAGTGTTTGATGGGGACAGTGTAGAGAGAGCTTTACTCTGTATCTAACCCCGTGCTGTACCTGTCCTGGGAGTGTTTGATGGGTCTGTATAGAGGGAGCTTTACTCTGTATCTAACCCCGTGCTGTACCTGTCCTGGGAGTGTTTGATGGGTCTATATCAGGGGTGGGCAAACTTTTCCGTGCAAGGGCCGCATTCAGAAATTCACAATTCACAAAGGGCCGCATAGTATATTAAGTAAAATAATTACTTCACCCGGTTATGATTCTGGGCGCCTCATATAGAACATAGAACAGTACAGCACAGAACAGGCCCTTCGGCCCTCGACGTTGTGCCAAGCAATGATCACCCTACTCAAGTCAACGTATCCACCCTATACCAGTAAGTAACCCAACAGCCCCCCCACCCATTAACCTTTAAAAAAAAAATTAAAAAAAAAAAATTAAAAAAAATTTTTTTTTTTTTTAATGACTTGGTGGGCCGCAGAAATACCTTTGGCGGGCCGCATGCGGCCCGCGGGCCGTAGTTTGCCCACCCCTGGTCTATATAGAGGGAGCTTTACTCTGTATCTAACCCCGTGCTGTACCTGTCCTGGGAGTGTTTGATGGGACAGTGTAGCGGGAGCTTTACTCTGTATCTAACCCCGTGCTGTACCTGTCCTGGGAGTGTTTGATGGGGACAGTGTAGAGAGAGCTTTACTCTGTATCTAACCCCGTGCTGTACCTGTCCTGGGAGTGTTTGATGGGTCTGTATAGAGGGAGCTTTACTCTGTATCTAACCCCGTGCTGTACCTGTCCTGGGAGTGTTTGATGGGTCTATATAGAGGGAGCTTTACTCTGTATCTAACCCCGTGCTGTACCTGTCCTGGGAGTGTTTGATGGGGACAGTGTAGAGGGAGCTTTACTCTGTATCTAACCCCGTGCTGTACCTGTCCTGGGAGTGTTTGATGGGGGCAGTGTAGAGGGAGCTTTACTCTGTATCTAACCCCGTGCTGTACCTGTCCTGGGAATGTTTGATGGCGACAGTGTAGAGGGAGCTTTACTCTGTATCTAACCCCGTGCTGTACCTGTCCTGGGAGTGTTTGATGGAGACTGTGTAGAGGGAGCTTTACTCTGTATCTAACCCCGTGCTGTACCTGTCCTGGGAGTGTTTGATGGCGACAGTGTAGAGGGAGCTTTACTCTGTATCTAACCCCGTGCTGTACCTGTCCTGGGAGTGTTGATGGAGACTGTGTAGAGGGAGCTTTACTCTGTATCTAACCCCGTGCTGTACCTGTCCTGGGAGTGTTTGATGGGGACAATGTAGAGGGAGCGTTACTCTGTATCTAACCCCGTGCTGTACCAGTCCTGGGAGTGTTTGATGGGGGCAGTGTAGAGGGACCTTTACTCTGTATCTAACCCCGTGCTGTACCTGTCCTGGGAGTGTTTGATGGCAACAGTGTAGAGGGAGCTTTACTCTGTATCTAACCCCGTGCTGTACCTGTCCTGGGAGTGTTTGATGGGGACAGTGTAGAGGGAGCTTTACTGTGTATCTAACCCCGTGCTGTACCTGCCCTGGGAGTGTTTGATGGGGACAGTGTAGATGGAGCTTTACTCTGTATCTAACCCTGTGCTGTACCTGTCCTGGGAGTGTTTGATGGGGACAGTGTAGAGGGAGCTTTACTCTGTATCTAACCCCGTGCTGTACCTGTCCTGGGAATGTTTGATGGCGACAGTGTAGAGGGAGCTTTACTCTGTATCTAACCCCGTGCTGTACCTGTCCTGGGAATGTTTGATGGGGACAGTGTAGAGGGAGCTTTACTCTGTATCTAACCCCGTGCTGTACCTGCCCTGGGAGTGATTTATGGGGAACAGTGTAGAGGGAGCTTTACTCTGTAGCTAACCCCGTGCTGTACCTGTCCTGGGAGTGTTTGATGGGGACAGTGTAGAGGGAGCTTTACTCTGTATCTAACCCCGTGCTGTACCTGTCCTGGGAATGTTTGATGGGGACAGTGTAGAGGGAGCTTTACTCTGTATCTAACTGTAATATCCACACGTGACCTTTGGGGCTGGAATGTTTGTTTCTCCCCGTTCTCCTTGCAGAGTAAAGCACGCTGCTAGGAGAGCGGTATCTCAATTACCCTGTGTAATCGGCCAATAAGGCACGGACAAAGCAGGAACCCGATTGGGTCTACCAGGTAGAGTATATATCGTTTGTGTTAATAAAACTTGGCTGTTATTTCACTTGGTGTGGACTCCCCGTGTCCTTATTAAACAGGTGACGAGGAATAAACTGGTCACTGCTACCACCCCCTCGGCTCAGCCACCCCCGATTTTCTGGACCAGTTTTGAATTTTTTTACTTCGCCGCCTTGCCTCTGTTTGGGCGGTTAGATACATTCGATGCCGGTGTTGAAGACTGGAACCAATACACTGAACGAATGCGTTATTTATTCCGGGCCAACAACATCACGGAGAATGAGGGACAGGCCGTCTGTGGACTGGATAAGTTCAGGGTGTTCCGGAGTCTCGGGTATCCGGCGACGCTGCACATGCGAACATTCAGCCAGCCCATAACACTAACGCTGCAACACTGCAACACTTAACCCAACCCTGTTGATAGATGGTTCAATGCACCGGAGCAGTCCACCGATGAGTCCATCACCGAGTTTGTGCCGCGGCTGTGGAAGATAGCCGGGTTTTCTGAGTATGGAACAGTTTTGTCCGCTATGCTCCGCGATCGCTTGGTCTGCAGTGTTGATAATATGGAAACTCAAACGGCTTTTTGGTGAAGTTCCTCTAACTTTGCAGCAAGTGTTGCAGAGTTTCCTGTCCCAAGAAAACGTGGAGTCCAGGAGATAGAGGATGGAGGTGAACGTTTTGGGGTGTCGCCCCTCGTGGTATCCCTGCCGCCCGGAGCGAACACCTCTGCGGCTCTGGCCTCTGGGCGAAGAGCCGGCTGCTGAGACCTACCCTGTGGCTGTACTTGACTGAAGGCTATTCCGGCCCGTGTATGATGTGTGAACCTGGTCTAAGTGTACCTGCAGGCAGCAGGAGGGTCAGCACTCCAGGCTGCTTGGTTAAGGAAAGTATCAGTCCTGGCACTGGGACTTGCCTCTGGATGACCCAGAAGAGGCCGAGGATGAGGCTGAGAAGCAGCTGAACTGTTTGGCCACCCCTTGTGGCCCCTACTCGAGTTCCGATCCAGGTGAATGGTCACATGCTCCAAACTGAGCTGGATACAGGAGCGGCTGTTTCTGTGCTGATGCAGAGCACTTTCGATCTTCTCAAATGGGGTGTGAACACTTTGACTTTGGCTGACACGGCGGCTCATTTGGCCACTTACACAGGGGAACGGCTGAATGTAGTGGGGTTCACCCTCACCCCGGTGGTTTCTGGCACCAATCAGTGAACCGTCCCCTCGTTGTGAAAGGAAACAGCCCGAGCCTGTTGGGACGCGATTGGTACAACAGCTGCGGTTGGATTGGCAGCATCTCCTTCGTGTGGTCAGGCCTTCTGTGTGCAGGAGCCGGTGCAGACTCGATGGGCCGAATGGCCTCCTTCTGCACTGTAAATTCTATGTAATCTATGTAAGTGTGGTCAGGCGTTCTGTGTGCTGTACTGAGCAAATTCCTGGAGGTTTTCAGCTCGGTTTGGGTACCATTAAAGTGTCTGCGGCTAAAATCCAGGTGGACCCGGAGTCCAGCCCTGAAATTTTCCTGTCCGCCGGTTCCCTACACTATTGTGGAGAATGTTGAGACTGAACTTCGGCGTTTGGAGAGTTTGGCCATCATTAGATCTGTGCGCTTCGCTGATTAGGCAGTGGCTGTGGTACCTGTGATGAAGCCCGACACGACAGTCCGCATTGATCTGTGGCCATACATCAACAAAATTGGACTTGAGCAGCGCTTATCTACAGCTGGAACATAATACGTCATTATTAATACGCATAAGGACTCTGAGTACACCTGAATTCCGCATGCCAACGTGCGCAGCCTTCCAGCGCGTCACGGAGAACATCCTGCGTGGATTGCCGTGTGCTGTGGGTTACTCAGACGACGTGTTAGTCACAGAACAAGAACATTTGTAAAACCTCGAGGCGATGTTGAAGTAGTTTTCTGATAATGGGGTCCGCCTGCCCAACCCGAAGGGCATGTTTCATATGGTTTTGTATTTTGGCTATCGAGAGGATTGCGGTAACGCCCGGTCAGCGGGATGGTTCGGGCAATCAGAATGGTCCCCGTGACGCTGTGGAACTTGGCTCTCTTATTCTGCTGAGTTGAGCCACCGTCCGTTTCAGACTGTGTCTGTAAACTCACTACAGACAAAGTGATTGCTGTCCTGAATTTCACAGACTCCGTGCTCTTCACTGCATTGTGTGTTGGTGACTTGATGCAAACCCACCCACTACTTGCCGAAGTGTGCCACCTGGTATTGTACGGAGGGTGGCATCGAAGGCAACCAGCAGCTTTCTCCTCCGCATTGACAGCAACCAGCAGCTTTCTCCTCCGCATCCACAGCAACCAGCAGCTTTCTCCTCCGCATCCACAGCAACCAGCAGCTTTCTCCTCCAAGCTCTCAGAGCTGACCATGGAGACGGAATCCTCCTGTGGGGAGCTGACCATGGAGACGGAATCCTCCTGTGGGGAGCTGACCATGGAGACGGAATCCTCCTGTGGGGAGCTGACCATGGAGACGGAATCCTCCTGCGGGGCACCAGGGTTGTTGTGTCGGCGATGGGATAGGCTGTCCAGGATGAAGATGTTGATGAGGGGCTACGTCTGGGGGCCGGAGTTTGGACATGGATATCGAGATGTTAGCCCAGGAGTACTCCATGTGCCAGGAGCACCAGAAGCTCCTGCGGCAGCATCCCGACATCCTTGGGAGTGGCCGGGGCCACACGGAGTCTGCCAGTCCATTCTTGGGTTCGATGTTTCCCGTCCTAGTGGACGCCCTCTCAAAGTGGCTGGAGGTCCACAGGTTGGCATTGATCACTTCCCAGGCGACCATAGATCGATTCATTTCTTTTTCATCCCACGGCATCCCAGGGGTACCCGCGATCGATAGCGGGGCCTCTTTCACAAGTGAAGAGTTTGCTGCTTTGTGACGAGCAACGGTATTCGCCACGTCCACACCGCCTCAAACCATCCGGCATCGAAAGGTTTGGCAGAGAGAGCCGTGCATGTGGCTAAAACGGGCTCAACGGACACACGACTGGCAAGGTTTTTGTTCTCGTACAGGTCCACGCCACACACAGTAACTGGGGTGGGCCCCACTGAGATGTTAATGGATCATAGACGATGGAGTTTGATTCTACCAGACATACGGCGTCGTGACCAGGATTTGCAAAGATGTTGCCCAGTTCGGTATCGACCTCTTTGCACCTGACGACGTGGTGTTCGCCCGTGTTCGCTGGCTCTCTGGGAAACAGGACCAGTCTCTCACCAAGCTCGGGCCGGAGGTAACTAATGAAACAATACCTGGATCAGATTCACTCACAGGTTGCTCCCTCGGAAGAAGCCTGTCCTGGATCCTCTAGCTCCATTGCTGAACCAGCTGCCGTGACACCTCCAGTCTCTCCCGACACCGACATGTCCGACGTTGTGTCTTCCGACACCGAGATGGAGACGCAGACTTCCGAGGTCTTGGACGCCGACTCCGTAGTTCAGCCACCTCCTCCGGATTGTCCGCCACCACATTCCTGCCACAGACGGGGCTCACCATGTAGTATCGGCCGAATGATCAGCCCATCAGATCCATCAGGAGTTAGCGGAGACAAGGAGACACCGACATCCCCGCCTACTCCTCCTCCTCTGTCTCATCGCTCGTCAAGGGGTCTTCAAACTTTAGGTGGGAGGAAAGTAACATCCCGCAGTGTGTGTGAGTGTGTGTGTGTGTCCTGTACCTGTGCCCTGGGAGTGTTTGATGGGGACAGTGTAGATGGAGCTTTACTCTGTATCTAACCCCGTGCTGTACCTGTCCTGGGAGTGTTTGATGGGGACAGTGTAGATGGAGCTTTACTCTGTATCTAACCCCGTGCTGTACCTGTCCTGGGAGTGTTTGATGGGGACAGTGTAGATGGAGCTTTACTCTGTATCTAACCCTGGCTGTACCTGTCCTGGGAGTGTTTGATGGGGACAGTGTAGAGGGAGCTTTACTCTGTATCTAACCCCGTGCTGTACCCGTCCTGGGAGTGTTTGATGGGGACAGTGTAGAGGGAGCTTTACTCTGTATCTAACCCAGTGCTGTACCTGTCCTGGGAGTGTTTGATGGGGACAGTGTAGAGAGAGCTTTACTCTGTATCTAACCCCGTGCTGTACCTGTCCTGGGAGTGTTTGATGGGGACAGTGTAGAGGGAACTTTACTCTGTATCACACCCCGTGCTGTACCTGTCCTGGGAGTGTTTGATGGGGACAGTGTAGAGGGAGCTTTACTCTATATCTGTGCCGTTGGCGTGCGGTAGCTGGTTTCTCGATGTTTGTGTGTTCTGATGATGTGGTAGCTTGGCTGTAATGCTGTTGCTGTCGATGCTGGGATCGTTTTTTGCTGATGTGGGCGATGGCTTTTAATTTTTTAAGGCACTGATTTATGTTTTGCAGCTGAACCTGATGCGCTTTATTCGTGAGAGTATTCAGCAGAAGGAATTCCCAGCGTTCGTTCAGCAGTTCATGAAGCGGATGTATGGGAGTGTAGAACAGTACCCACGCTGGGCAGTTGAAGCATTAAACACTGTCAATATTAAACTGGAATAAACACTGTCACCAGGAATGGGTCATGTGCTTCAAGATCTGTTGCTGGTTGAAGATACGAAACCCCGCCGCAGCATCAGTGAACGAGGCAGCTCCCATCATGTGGCTCTGATCTCTCCCACTGTTACCCTCACCCCTGTTGTGTTGCTGAATGTGTAATTTGTTACAAAAATAAAAGTGATTTTTAAAAAAAGAAATTCTTCCTTGATAAACAATGTACAACACAAGTGACAACAATCTCCGGTTACTCGGCACAGGATCTATCCGTGAATGTGCCGATCCTGGCCAGGCTGCCTGGTGTTAATGCTGGAGCGGGAATTTTGTTGTCGGTTAGGTGGATGCAATGCCTGGAGTAAAAATGTGAGTTGTTGATCCTGCCCTCGTCCAGCCTCCCTCAACCTGCCTCGTCTCTGCCCGGTGTGAACAATCGGTTCCACCCCAATTGGGTGAGGTGCTGAGGAATTGACTGAAGGTTTGTTAGCTGAAGGACAGTGATAGCAAGCAGCAAAATCGTGTTGGTTTGACATTGATAGAGCTGAGGGGTTCACACACTCCATCGCAAAGGGTCACAGCTACACCTCCGCTTCTCTTCCTGTCAGCTCAGCTGTGGCACACCAACCCCACCTCACAAACCCAGAAGCTGCTCACACTTACCGCAGCTGGAGCTTCAGGACTGAGGACGACTGAGATATCTAACTGTAGGGAGTATTATGGCTGAGTCAACACCGTGTAAGACCCTGGAGAGCTACCTCAGCAGATGCCCAGAGGGAGCGCAGCTGTGTACCCCAGCCAGCGAGCAGCTGGGGTGCTGACAACACGGACTGGAAATACCACAGGATGACCATGGGCTTATCAACCATTGTCGACCAGGCTTCGACTGTAATTCTGCGCGGCTCCACTAGATGGTGCAGTTGGCAGCCTGCAGTCTGAGATTACTCCACTAGATAGTGCAGTTGGCACCCTGCAATCTGAGATTACTCCACTAGATGGTGCAGTTGGCACCCTGCAGTCTGAGATTACTCCACTAGATGGTGCAGTTGGCAGCCTGCAGTCTGAGATTACTCCACTAGATGGTGCAGTTGGCAGCCTGCAGTCTGAGATTACTCCACTAGATGGTGCAGTTGGCAGCCTGCAGTCTGAGATTACTCCACTAGATGGTGCAGTTGGCAGCCTGCAGTCTGAGATTACTCCACTAGATGGTGCAGTTGGGAGCCTGCAGTCTGAGATTACTCCACTAGATGGTGCAGTTGGCAGCCTGCAGTCTGAGATTACTCCACTAGATGGTGCAGTTGGGAGCCTGCAGTCTGAGATTACTCCACTAGATGGTGCAGTTGGCAGCCTGCAGTCTGAGATTACTCCACTAGATGGTGCAGTTGGCAGCCTGCAGTCTGAGATTACTCCACTAGATGGTGCAGTTGGGAGCCTGCAGTCTGAGATTACTCCACTAGATGGTGCAGTTGGCAGCCTGCAGTCTGAGATTACTCCACTAGATGGTGCAGTTGGGAGCCTGCAGTCTGAGATTACTCCACTAGATGGTGCAGTTGGCAGCCTGCAGTCTGAGATTACTCCACTAGATGGTGCAGTTGGGAGCCTGCAGTCTGAGATTACTCCACTAGATGGTGCAGTTGGCAGCCTGCAGTCTGAGATTACTCCACTAGATGGTGCAGTTGGGAGCCTGCAGTCTGAGATTACTCCACTAGATGGTGCAGTTGGCAGCCTGCAGTCTGAGATTACTCCACTAGATGGTGCAGTTGGCAGCCTGCAGTCTGAGATTACTCCACTAGATGGTGCAGTTGGCACCCTGCAGTCTGAGATGACGCCACTAGATGGTGCAGTTGGCTGGGTTTAGCTAATCCTGGTTTCCACAGTAACCAATAGGCTCAAAACCAATATTAAAATTATTTTGGAGAGAAAAAGATATTTACACTAGAGGTGTGAAATTGATATATTACTGGTCAACAGGAATAATTATTGACCAACTTTGTCAGCAAACTTCCGGCAGTCGAGTATGTATTTTTAATTCTATTCCCATTGCTGGATTCCGCAACAGACTGGGTATTTATTCATCTATTCACACAGACTGGGTATTTGCTGAACTCTTATTCTACGTATAATCAATGACTCATTTCTTCTCTCGTCATTAGCAGTTGTATTGAGAATCTTGTGAAGATAAAAGAAAAAATCTCCTTTCAGAAATCATCTGGGAGATTTGCTAAAACTTACTCTTGATTGTTAGAAAATTGTTTTAAAAGTCTTATTTGCTTTTTGAAAGAAGTGATTTTGGAGCAAAGGAGATGTGGAGGTGAGAGCTGGAGAATGGTCGGTGCAGAGGCTGGAGAATGATGTTCGCCCCCTTCCTTCCTCCTTGGCATTCAGGAATCTGCTCCTGGGCGAGGGGCAAACAGGTGACCGGGAAGACTCATGGTAAAAGGTTTTATTTCCATAAATAACATCATAACATACCATTAAACAATCTGATTGTGACATCGTGAAATATTTTGCTTTAAATTGTTTGATTTGACACTGTACGTCCCTCGGAGTTTTCAATGAGCCATCCATTCAGTGTTTCTTTGGAGAATCGCCTGGCGCTTGTGTTAATCTTTGGATAATCAAACTGTGGACAAGGAACATTCTGACAGGTTAATGGACCAGCCTCTAATGTCTCTGAATCTTGTACTTCAGCTATCTTTAATCTTGGCTGTGACCTGGGATCAGATCTCAGCGCTGGTCCTGGTGCCAGAGATGGGGGTCATTATTACTCTTGTTACTGATGGCACAGTCTCAATCTCACTGTTTGACATTTTTCTACATAGAAAGAGAGAGGCAAATATTTTTTGGTACAATTCTGGCTGGACTGGTATTAAGTGTTAGTTGCAGTATTTATGTCAATAATGATCTCAATGGTAAATCTACTAGTTCATTTATTATGTTCGCCTTCATAGCGTGAGATTTTGAATACAGGAACAGGGATGTTTTACTGCAATTGTACAGGGCATTGGTGAGGCCACACCTGGAGTATTGTGGGCAGTTTTGGTGTCCTTAACTGAGGAAGGATGTTGTTGCTATGGAGGGAGGTCAGCGAAGGTTTACCAGGCTGATTCCTGGGATGGCAGGACGGTTATATGAGGAGATACTAAGTGGGTTAGGATTATATTCATTGGAGTTTAGAAGAGTGAGAGTGGATCTCATAGAAACTTACAAAATTCTAACAGGATTAGACAGGGTAGATTCAGAAAGAATGTTCCCGATGGTGGGGGATAAGGGGTAAACCCTTTAGGACTGAGGTGAGGAGAAATTTCTTCTCCCAGAGAGTGGTGAATCTGTGGAATTCGCTCCCACAGAAAGTAGTTGAGGCCAAAACGTTGTGTAATTTCAAAAAGTGTAATTTCAGGGCAGCACGGTAGCATAGTGGCTAGCACTGTTGCTTCACAGCTCCAGGGTCCCAGGTTTGATTCCCGGCTGGGTCACTGTCTGTGCGGAGTCTGCACGTCCTCCCCGTGTGTGCGTGGGTTTCCTCCGGGTGCTCCGGTTTCCTCCCACAGTCCAAAGATGTGCGGGTTAGGTGGATTGGCCATGATAAATTGCCCCTTAGTGTCCAAAAAGATTAGGTGGGGTTACTGGGTTATGGGGATAGGGTGGAGATGTGGGCTTAAGTAGGGTGCTCTCTCCAAGAGCCGGTCCAGACTCGATGGGCCGAATGGCCTCCTGCACTGTAAATTCCATGAAATTGGATAGACCTTTTGGGGCTAAAGTGATCAAGGGATATGGGGTGGAAGGCAGGATCAGAGTATTGAACTTGATGATCAGCCATGATCATAATGAATGGCGGAACAGGCTGGAAGGGCCGAATGGCCTCCTCCTGCTTATATTTTCTATGTATGTTTCCAAGTATATAATCAATATAAACTGATCCTGATTCTATTTGAAAATTCTGTCTGTTTTCAATTCTGTCCATTACCTTGCCCCTTCCTAACTCCGTGCTATACTCCCAACTCTGTGATACGCTCCCAACTCCGTGATACCCTCCAACCCTCTGAGACACGCTCCCAACTCTGAGATACGCTCCCAACTCTGTGATACACTCCTACCCTCTGAGAATGAAGACTCGTCGAATTTTGGCCTGTTGAGCTCCCCCAATTTTAATCTCTCCATCACTGTGGTCCCAAACTCTGGAATAATTTCTGCAAACCTCCCGGGCTGTCTTTCCTCCTTTCAGTCGCTATAACCTGCCTGTTTGACCAGATTTTGGTCACATTCTAATGTCTCCTTATGTAGCCTGATATCCACAGCACTGTGACCCCTCACCCCCATATCCATAGCACTGTGACCCCTCACCCCCATATCCACAGCACTGTGACCCCTCACCCCCACAGCACTGTGACCCCTCACCCCCACAGCACTGTGACCCCTCACCCCCACAGCACTGTGACCCCTCACCCCCATATCCACAGCACTGTGACCCCTCACCCCCATATCCACAGCACTGTGACCCCTCACCCCCACATCCACAGCACTGTGACCCCACATCCACAGCATTGTGACCCCTCACCCCCACAGCACTGTGACCCCTCACCCCCACAGCACTGTGACCCCTCACCCCCACAGCACTGTGACCCATCACCCCCATATCCACAGCACTGTGACCCCTCACCCCCCACATCCACAGCACTGTGACCCCTCACCCCATATCCTCAGCACTGTGACCCCTCACCCCCACATCCACAGCACTGTGACCCCTCACCCCCACAGCACTGTGACCCCTCACCCCCACATCCACAGCACTGTGACCCCTCACCCCCATATCCACAGCACTGTGACCCATCACCCCACAGCACTGTGACCCCCTCACCCCCACAGCACTGTGACCCCTCACCCCCACATCCACAGCACTGTGACCCCACATCCACAGCATTGTGACCCCTCACCCCCACAGCACTGTGACCCATCACCCCCACAGCACTGTGACCCCTCACCCCCATATCCACAGCACAGTGACCCCTCACCCCCACATCCACAGCACTGTGACCCCTCACCCCCACATCCACAGCACTGTGACCCCTCACCCCCACATCCACAGCACTGTGACCCCTCACCCCCACATCCACAGCACTGTGACCCCTCCCCCCCACATCCACAGCACTGTGACCCCTCACCCCCACATCCACAGCACTGTGACCCCTCACCCCCATATCCTCAGCACTGTGACCCCTCACCCCCACATCCACAGCACTGTGACCCCTCACCCCCATATCCACAGCACTGTGACCCCTCACCCCCACATCCACAGCACTGTGACCCCTCACCCCCATATCCACAGCACTGTGACCCCTCACCCCCACATCCACAGCACTGTGACCCCTCACCCCCACATCCACAGCACTGTGACCCCTCACCCCCACAGCACTGTGACCCCTCACCCCCACATCCACAGCTCTGTGACCCCTCACCCCCACAGCATTGTGACCCCTCACCCCCACAGCACTGTGACCCCTCACCCCCACAGCACTGTGACCCCTCACCCCCACAGCACTGTGACCCCTCACCCCCACAGCATTGTGACCCCTCACCCCCACAGCACTGTGACCCCTCACCCCCACAGCACTGTGACCCCTCGCCCCCACAGCACTGTGACCCCTCGTCCCCACAGCGCTGTGACCTCTCACCCCCACATCCACAGCACTGTGACCTCTCACCCCCACATCCACAGCACTGACCTCTCACCCCCACATCCACAGCACTGTGACCCCTCGTCCCCACAGCACTGTGACCTCTCACCCCCACATCCACAGCGCTGTGACCCCTCACCCCTACATCCACAGCACTGTGACCCCTCACCCCCACATCCACAGCACTGACCTCTCACCCCCACATCCACAGCACTGTGACCTCTCACCCCCACATCCACAGCACTGACCTCTCACCCCCACATCCACAGCACTGTGACCCCTCGTCCCCACAGCACTGTGACCTCTCACCCCCACATCCACAGCGCTGTGACCCCTCACCCCTACATCCACAGCACTGTGACCCCTCACCCCCACATCCACAGCACTGTGACCCCTCACCCCCACATCCACAGCACTGTGACCCCCTCACCCCCACATCCACAGCACTGTGACCCCTCACTCCCACATCCACAGCACTGTGGCCCATCACCCCCACAGCACTGTGACCCCTCACCCCCACCGCACTGTGACCCCTCACCCCCACATCCACAGCACTGTGACCCCCTCACCCCCACATCCACAGCTCTGTGACCCCTCACCCCCACATCCACAGCACTGTGACCCCTCACCCCATATCCACAGCACTGTGACCCCTGACCCCCACAGCACTGTGACCCCTCGCCCCCACAGCACTGTGACCCCTCACCCCCACAGCACTGTGACCCCTCGCCCCCACAGCGCTGTGACCCCTCACCCCCACAGCACTGTGACCCCTCGCCCCCACAGCGCTGTGACCCCTCACCCCCACAGCACTGTGACCCCTCGCCCCCACAGCGCTGTGACCCCTCACCCCCACATCCACAGCTCTGTGACCCCTCACCCCGACATCCACAGCACTGACCTCTCACCCCCACATCCACAGCACTGTGACCCCTCACCCCCATATCCACAGCACTGTGACCCATCACCCCCACAGCACTGTGACCCCTCACCCCCACAGCACTGTGACCCCTCACCCCCACAGCACTGTGACCCCTCACCCCCACAGCACTGTGACCCCTCACCCCCACATCCACAGCACTGTGACCCCACATAAACAGCATTGTGACCCCTCACCCTCACAGCATTGTGACCCCTCACCCCCACAGCACTGTGACCCCTCACCCCCACAGCACTGTGACCCATCACCCCCACAGCACTGTGACCCCTCACCCCCACCGCACTGTGACCCCTCACCCCCATATCCACAGCACAGTGACCCCTCACCCCCACATCCACAGCACTGTGACCCCTCACCCCCACATCCACAGCACTGTGACCCCTCACCCCCACATCCACAGCACTGTGACCCCTCACCCCCACATCCACAGCACTGTGACCCCTCACCCCCACATCCACAGCACTGTGACCCCTCACCCCCATATCCACAGCACTGTGACCCCTCACCCCCATTTCCACAGCACTGTGACCCATCACCCCCACAGCACTGTGACCCCTCACCCCCACAGCACTGTGACCCCTCACCCCCACAGCACTGTGACCCCTCACCCCCACAGCACTGTGACCCCTCACCCCCACATCCACAGCACTGTGACCCCTCACCCCCACAGCACTGTGACCCCTCACCCCCACATCCACAGCACTGTGACCCCTCACCCCCACAGCACTGTGACCCCTCACCCCCACAGCACTGTGACCCCTCGCCCCCACAGCGCTGTGACCCCTCACCCCCACATCCACAGCTCTGTGACCCCTCACCCCGACATCCACAGCACTGTGACCCCTCACCCCCACATCCACAGCTCTGTGACCCCTCACCCCGACATCCACAGCACTGTGACCTCTCACCCCCACATCCACAGCACTGTGACCTCTCACCCCCACATCCACAGCACTGTGACCCCTCACCCCCATATCCACAGCACTGTGACCCCTCACCCCCACATCCACAGCACTGTGACCCCCCTCACCCCCACATCCACAGCACTGTGACCCCTCACCCCCATATCCACAGCATTGTGACCCCTCACCCCCACATCCACAGCACTGTGACCCCTCACCCCCATATCCACAGCACTGTGACCCCTCACCCCCACAGCACTGTGACCCCTCACCCCCACAGCACTGTGACCCCTCACCCCCACAGCACTGTGACCCCTCACCCCCACATCCACAGCACTGTGACCCATCACCCCCACAGCACTGTGACCCCTCACCCCCACAGCACTGTGACCCCTCACCCCCACAGCACTGTGACCCCTCATCCCCACATCCACAGCACTGTGACCCCTCACCCCCACATCCACAGCACAGTGACCCCTCACCCCCACAGCACTGTGACCCCTCACCCCCACAGCACTGTGACCCCACATAAACAGCATTGTGACCCCTCACCCTCACAGCATTGTGACCCCTCACCCCCACAGCACTGTGACCCCTCACCCCCACAGCACTGTGACCCCTCACCCCCACATCCACAGCACAGTGACCCCTCACCCCCACAGCACTGTGACCCCTCACCCCCACAGCACTGTGACCCCACATAAACAGCATTGTGACCCCTCACCCTCACAGCATTGTGACCCCTCACCCCCACAGCACTGTGACCCCTCACCCCCACAGCACTGTGACCCCTCACCCCCACAGCACTGTGACCCCTCACCCCCACAGCACTGTGACCCCTCACCCCCACAGCACAGTGACCCCTCACCCCCACAGCACTGTGACCCCTCACCCCCACATCCACAGCACAGTGACCCCTCACCCCCATATCCACAGCACTGTGACCCCTCACCCCCATTTCCACAGCACTGTGACCCATCACCCCCACAGCTCTGTGACCCCTCACCCCCACAGCACTGTGACCCCTCACCCCCACAGCACTGTGACCCCTCACCCCCACATCCACAGCACTGTGACCCCTCACCCCCACAGCACTGTGACCCCTCACCCCCACATCCACAGCACTGTGACCCCCTCACACCCACAGCACTGTGACCCCTCACCCCCACAGCACTGTGACCCCTCACCCCCATATCCACAGCACTGTGACCCCTCACCCCCACAGCACTGTGACCCCTCACCCCCACATCCACAGCACTGTGACCCCTCACCCCCACAGCACTGTGACCCCTCACCCCCATATCCACAGCACTGTGACCCCTCACCCCCACAGCACTGTGACCCCTCACCTCCACATCCACAGCACTGTGACCCCTCACCCCCACAGCACTGTGACCCCTCACCCCCACATCCACAGCACTGTGACCCCTCACCCCCACAGCACTGTGACCCCTCACCCCCACAGCACTGTGACCCCTCGCCCCCACAGCATTGTGACCCCTCACCCCCACAGCACTGTGACCCCTCGCCCCCACAGCATTGTGACCCCTCACCCCCACAGCACTGTGACCCCTCACCCCCACAGCACTGTGACCCCTCACCCCCACATCCAGAGCACTGTGACCCCTCACCCCCACATCCAGAGCACTGTGACCCCTCACCCCCACATCCAGAGCACTGTGACCCCGTCACCCCCACATCCAGAGCACCGTGACCCCTCACCCCCACATCCAGAGCACTGTGACCCCTCACCCCCACATCCAGAGCACTGTGTCCCCTCACCCTCATAGAACATACATTGCAGAAGGAGGCCATTCGAGTCTGCATCGACCCACTTAAGCCCTCACGTCCACCCTATCCCCGTAACCCAATAACCCCTCCTAGCCTTTTCGAACACAAAGGGCAAATTATCATGTCCACTCCTCTTAACCTGCACGTCTTTAGACTGTGGGAGGAAACCGGAGCACCCGGAGGAAACCCACGCAGACACAGGGAGAGCGTGCAGACTCCGCACAGACAGTGACCCAACGGGGAATCGAACCTGGGACCCTGGTGCTGTGAAGCCACAGTGCTGTCCACTTGTGCTGCCCAAATCATAGCCACAGTGGTGCCCTCTGACCCTCATAACCACAGCGCTGTGACTCCATAACCCATATTAATAATAATCACAAGTAGGCTTACATTAACACTGCAATGAAGTTACTCTGAAAATCCCCTAGTCGCCACATTCCGGCGCCTGTTCCGGTACACAGAGGGAGCATTCAGAATGTCCAATTCACCTAACAAGCATGTCTTTCGGGACTTTTATTCACAGCATTGTTACCCCTCACCCCCATATCCACAGCATTGTGACCCCTCACCCCCATATCCACAGCATTGTGACCCCTCACCCCCACAGCATTGTGACCCCTCACCCCCACAGCATTGTGACCCCTCACCCCCACAGCATTGTGACCCCTCACCCCCACAGCATTGTGACCCCTCACCCCCACAGCATTGTGACCCCTCACCCCCACAGCATTGTGACCCCTCACCCCCACAGCATTGTGACCCCTCACCCCCACAGCATTGTGACCCCTCCCCCCCACAGCATTGTGACCCCTCCCCCCACAGCATTGTGACCCCTCACCCCCACAGCATTGTGACCCCCTCACCCCCACAGCATTGTGACCCCTCACCCCCACAGCATTGTGACCCCTCACCCCCACAGCATTGTGACCCCTCACCCCCACAGCATTGTGACCCCTCACCCCCACAGCATTGTGACCCCTCACCCCCACAGCATTGTGACCCCTCACCCCCACAGCATTGTGACCCCTCACCCCCACAGCATTGTGACCCCTCACCCCCACAGCATTGTGACCCCTCACCCCCACAGCATTGTGACCCCTCACCCCCACAGCATTGTGACCCCTCACCCCCACAGCATTGTGACCCCTCACCCCTATATGATGTAGCACAAGTCGGCCATTTAGCCCGTCTGCTCCACCATTCAAAAAGGTCATAACATCTGATAATTGTCAAATCCATTTTCCCACCTTATCCCCATAACCCTTGGTTCCCTTACTCCCCTGCGTTGGTGGAGGGAGTGAATGTTTGTGGGGCTGCTTTGTCCTGAATAGTATCACACGAGTGTTGTTGGAACCGCACTCATTCAGTCAATGAGAGCATTCCAAAACACTCCTGACTTGTGCCTTGTAGATGGTGGACAGGCTTTGGGGGGGTCAGGAGGTGAGTTACTCACCGTAGGATTTCTAGCCTTTGACCTGCCCTGGTTGCCACAGTATTAATATGGCTGGGTCCAGTTCAGTTTCTGGTCCATGGTAACCTCCAGGATGTTGGTGTGGAGGATTCAGCGATGGTAATGCTCATGGGCAGTCACTCTCACCTCACCTCTGGAGTTTTGCTCTTTTGTCTATTTTTGAAGCCAAGGCTGTAATGAGGTCAGCAGCTGAGTGACCCTGGTGGAACCCAAACTGAGTGTCTGTGAGCAGGTTATTGCTGAGTAAGTACCGCTTGATAGCATTTCCATCACTTTGTGAATGACGGAGGTTAGACTGATAGGGCAGTAATTGGCTGGGTTGGATTTGTCCTGTTTCTTGTGTACAGGACATACCTGGGCAATTTTCCACATTGCCGGGTAGATGCCAGTGTTGTAGCTGCACAGGAACAGCTTGGCTAGGGGGGGCGGCAAGTTCTGGAGCACAAGTCTTCAGTACTATTGCCGGGATATTGTCAGGGTCCATCTGCCGTTGCAGGATCCAGTGCCTTCAGCTGTTTCTTGATATCACGTGGAGTGAATCGTATTGGCTGAAGACTGACATCTGTGATGCTGGGGGCCTCCGGAGGAGACCCAGATGGATCATCCACTCGGCCCTTCTGGCTGAAGATTGTTGCGAATGCCTCAGCCTTGTCTGTTGTACAGATGGGCTGGGCTCCTCCATCATTGAGGATGGGGATATTTGTGGAGCCGCCTCCTCCAGTGAGTTGTTTAACTGTCCATCACCATTCATGGCTGGACGTGGCAGGACTGCAGAGTGTAGATTTGATTTAGTGTCACATGTACTGAAGTACAGTGAAAAGTATTTTTCTGCGGCCGAGGAAACTACACAGTACCTACATAGTGGACAAAAAGAATAATCAACAGAGAACATTGACAAATGGTACATCGACAAAACAGTGATTGGCTACAATGCGGAACAAGGGGCCAAACAAAGCAAATACATGAGCAAGGGCAGCATAGGGCACCGTGAATAATGTTCTGACAGAGAACAGATCAGTCTGAGGGGGAAGTCTGAGATATGCTGTGCTATCAGGTTACAGATTGTGCTCTAATACAATTCTGCTGATGGCTCACAGCGCTTCCTGGATGCCCAGTCTTGAGTTGCTGGATCTGTTTGAAATCGGTCCCATTTAGCACAGTGGTAGTGGAGGGTATCCTCAATGTGAAAACAGGATTTGAAGTGGTTGCTCCTGGCCATTGAGGGCAATACAGAGCAGGGTTACAGGCTGAGTGTTCTTTGGGCAAGAGGACTATTGAGAGGTGGTCCAGCTCCTGATTCTTATCTACCTCCCCCTGCTGGTATTGCCTGTAGTTTGGGTAGTGTCAGTGATGGACTGGCTTGAATATCATGTTCTAAATGGGGCTGGTTTAGCTTACTGGGCTAAATCGCTGGCTTTTAAAATAGACCAAGCAGGCCAGCAGCACGGTTCGATTCCCATTCCAGCCTCCCCGGACAGGCGCTGGAATGTGGCGACTAGGGGCTTTTCACAGTAACTTCATTGAAGCCTACTCATGACAAGCGATTTTCATCATCAAATATGTTGCTGATTCTTGTTGTCAGTGGCATGGTGGTTAATCCCCTGCCCCAGTTGGCTGCTGGTTGCAAACAGTTCTGTGAAGTGACTTGTGATTTTGTTCCATGTAAACTCTGACTTCAAATTTTATCTTTTCTAGCCTCAGGAATTCGGCTAGATCGGAGAGCCAGAGGGCAGCACAGTGGTTAGCACTGCTGCCTCATGTTGCCGAGGACCCGTGTTCAATCCTGACCCCGGAGTGGAGTTTGCACATTCTCCCCATGTCTGTGTGGGTCTCACCTCCACAACCCAAAGATGTGCAGAGTAGGTGGATTGAACAAAGAACAATACAGCACAGGATCAGGCCCTTCAAGCCTGTACCAGTCATGATACCAACCTCTGTCAAAGCCCTCACTTCCTTGTGCCGTATCCCTCTATACCCATCCTATCCATGTGTCGAGATGCCTTTTGAACACCGTTAATGTATCTGTTCCACAGCCTCCCCTGGCAACGCATTCCAGGCACTCACCACCGTGTATAAAACCTGCCTCGCACATCTCCTCTAAACTTTGCTCCACGGACCCTAAACCTATGCCCCCTGGTGACTGACCCCTCCACCCTGGGAAAGGGTGCCTGCCCATCCACCCTATCCATGCCCCTCAATCTTGTAGACCTCTATCAGGTCACCCCTCAACCTCCATCTTTCTAATGAAAACAGTCTCGAGTCTATTCAGCCTCTCTGCATAGCTAACACCCTCCAGACCAGACAACATCCTTGTAAAACTCCTCTGCACCCTCTCCAAAGCCTCCACATCCTTCCAGTAGTGCGGTAACCAGAATTGTGCGCAATATTCCAAGTGCAGCCGTACCATGGTTCTATGCAACTGTAGCATAACTTGCCAGTTTTTATATTCGATGCCCCATCAAATGAAGGCAAGCATTCCGTCTGCTTTCTTGACTACCTTGTCCACTTGTGTTGCCACCTTCAAAGATGCGGTCCTGTAAGCCCAGATCTCTGACTTTCTATATTCCAAAGAGTTTTGCCATTACGGTATATTTCCCCTCTCACACCTACCAAAATGCATTAAACTCCATTTTAGCACAGGGCTAAATCGCTGGCTTTGAAAGCAGGCCAGCAGCACGGTTCGATTCCCATAACAGCCTCCCCAAACAGGCGCCGGAATGTGGCGACTAGGGGCGTTTCACTAACTTCATTTGAAGCCTACTCGTGACAATAAGCGATTTGCATTTCATTTGCCATTTCTCTGCCCAATTTTCCAACCTTTGTCCTGCTGTATCCTGACAATCGGCCTCGCTAAATTACCCCTCAATTGGAAAAAATAATTGGGTACTCTAAATTTATTTTACGGTCTGAAAGAGTTAAAAACAAATCATTGGTGAATTACATCAATTCGAATTGGGCAGCCATCTAAACTTCTTATGAGGGCAAGTTTTGTTGGTAAAGTTTTCAAAAAAGAGAAAGGACATGCCCTGCATTTTAGAACAAACTTGGGTTCACATAATAGCACCACACCGTTTGGGCACAGGATGCTGTGTGAACAAACCAATGTTGGAATACAATCCATTTCATTCCAGCATAAACAGAAGTTGGACCATATACACCCAGTCATAAGAACACCACCTCCTGCTCACATCATTCGAACGTGGATAACTTTCACAATTTGTAAGCTATTTCTAAGCTGTTGGGTTGAGCAGTAAATGCAGCCGTACCAATGCTGCCTCTATGCTGAATACAAGATCTGTTATTCCATTCTGGTCTTCCTTGCACAAAAGCACTGTTTATGCACCATCATGCTCAAGACAATCCAACAAATAATGGCATGACATTTAGTTTACTTTATAAACATTTTATTCAACCACTTTGGAGAGGAAGATCAACCGCAATACTGTTCAACTAATACAGAAAAAAAGTACAAAACATGGTATCTTAAAATAATTCACACAATTATATAAAACTAAACTGGGAAAAGCAGAAATACATTTCAGAACACAAAGCTTCACTTCTAAACAACTCGCCAAGAAAATCATTTTGAGATTATACATTACAGATAGCGGAAGTTTAAAGCATTCACAACTACCAGGCAAAAAAATGACATCACAACGTGGTGGTTTTAAGGAACCATTAAAGGTGCCAAAAGCAAGGATCCAATCTCCCCGTCTAGTTTTAAAAAAAAGCGACCAAAACGTTCAGATGCAGTACAAAGAGCACTAGCACCAAAATGATCAAATGAATGGGAAAGGCAAGGAACAAAAACCATTACAAACCAAGTTGTGATCTTGTCAGTACAGCCACCACCTTACCTAATGCAGGGCTCTTTATTTGGTCAGTTGTTGAGGACATTACTATGGAGGGCTCCCTTCACTACCATGGCATCACGAGCGCAATAACTTAACATTTTATACAATTATGACTGCAGAATGATCTGAACTAGGCTCTCGGTCATATCAAAAGCCAGCAACAGATTATTCTGGCTGGAAGGCAACCTGTGCCTCTTAGTGAGTGGTGTTGGAATTCCAAGCCTGGATCTTGAATGTCACAATGAAGCATCTCACACACCACAGCACTACTTACTACAGGAATGCCATTGAACTCGACCTTAAAAGTACGCAGTGCTCGTGGAAAGTGGTCACACAAGATTTTTTGTTAAAATTTGTCCGCAGTATTTAAGAAAAATAGATACAGCAGTTAGAAAAAAAAAAGGGGATGTGAGGTCTTCTGTAACAGATCCTGTTTATCTGTACTGGTAGGTATTCATGCTGTGGTCTCCTCGGCCATAGCCCCCACCTGGGCTTGAATAGGGTGACTGACTGGGTCCATATCCCCCAGACGATGGTGCGTTGTTGTAGCCACTCTGGGACGGGTATCCTGTGAAAAATACACAGTTAGACAGGTACACACAGGGTGGTGGAACAGCTGAGAAAGGTGAGGTGGGGCAATCTATGAACATGGAGAGAAGGCCAGCAGAATGCTTGCACAGCAGCTTAGAAAGAGGGAGGCAGCCAGGGCGATAGGGAAAGTAAATGACGGAGATGGGAACCTGGTTGGAGATTCAGCAAGGGGTGAATACGGCGTTTAGTGATTTCTACAGTAGGCTGTATGGGTCGGAACCCCCTGCGGGGCCGGAGGGGATGAGGCACTTCTTGGGTGGGGGCTGAATTTCCCAAAGATGGACGGGGAGCTGGTAGAGGGGCTGGGGGCCCCGATCGGGTTGGAAGAGATAGTGGAGGGTCTGAAGGCCAAGAAGGCGGGTAAAGCCCCGGGGCCAGATGGGTACCCAGTGGAATTTTATAAAAAGGTCTCTGGGATATTGGGGCCGGTGTTGATAAGGATGTTCAATGAGGCAGGGGAAAGAGGGGTGCGGACCCCCGACAATGTCACAGGCCACGATTTTGCTGATTCTGAAGCGGGACAAGAACCCGGAGCTGTGTGGGTCCTACAGGCCGATATCCCCGTTGAATGTGGACGCCAAGCTGCTGGCCAAAATTTTGTCCTCCAGGATTGAGGATAGTGTTCCGGACGTTATTGAGGAAGACCAGACGGGGTTTGTTAAAGGTAGGCAGTTGGTGGCCAATTTAAGAGGGTTGTTAAATGTGATCACAATGCCCCTGGAAGGTAGTGTGGGTGGAGGTAGTGATTGCAATGGATGCAGAAAAGGCTTTTGATCGGGTAGAATGGGATTACCTGTGGGAGGTACTGGGACAGTTCAGATTTCGGTGGAACTTTGACTGGTCAAATTGCTGTATCAGGCTCCTGTGGCAAGTGTACGGATGAATAGAACATCGGACTATTTTAGACTGCACCAGGGGACGAGACAGGGATGTCTCCTCTCCCTACTGTTGTTCGCGTGAGCTATAGAGCCGTTGGCAATTGCTCAGAGAACTTCAGGGGGCTGGGCTGGTCTGGGGGGGCACAGAGTCTCGCTCTAATGCAGGCAACTTGCTTCTCTATGTATCAGACCCATTAGAGGGGATGAGGATTCATGGGGAATTTGGTCGTTTTTCAGGGCATAAGCTAAATATGTGCAAAAGTGAGATGTTTGCGGTCCAGGCGAGGGGACAGGAGAGGTGATTGGCGGAGCTGCCGTTTAGATTAGTAGGGGGAAGCTTTAGGTACCTAGGCATTCAAGTGGCGCGGGAATGGGACCGGCTGAATAAATTAAATCTAGCCCCGCCAGTAGACCAAATGAAGTACGATTTCCTGAGATGGGACGCGCTCCCATTGTCATCAGCTGGGAGGGTGCAGACGGTGAAGATGACGGTCCGCCCAAGATTTCTGTTCGTGTTTCAATGTCTCCTCATCTTTATTCCGCGGTCCTTTTTTTAAACGGGTCAACAAGTGATCTCTGGCTTTGGTTGGGAGGGAAAGACCTTGCAGGTAAGGAAGGTAATGTTTGAGTGGAGTCGGGGAGAGGGCGGGCTGGCGCTGCCAAATTTTAGCAACTATTACTGGGCAGCGAATATAGCCATGATCAGGAAGTGGGTGAGGGAGGGGTCGGCATGGGAGCGTACGGAGGCGGCTTCATGTAAGGGCACCAGTTTGGGGGTGTTGATAACGGTGCCTCTGCCGTTCCCGCCACCCCGGTACTCTACCAGCCCCATGGTGATGGTGGCGGCCCTGAGAGTCTGGGGGCAATGGAGGAGACATGTGGGAACAGAGGGAGCATCGGTCTGGTCCCCAATCTGTAATAATCACCGGTTTGCCCTGGGATATATGGATGGGGGGTTCCGGATATGGCGGAGAACAGGGATTGAAAGGATGGGGGATATGTTTATAGAGGGGAGCTTTCCGAGTATGAGGGCTCTGGAGGAGAAGTTTGGGTTGGCAAGGGGGAAACAAATTCAAGTACCTGAAGGTGCGGGACTTTCTATGTGGACAGGTTTCAACCTTCCCGCTCCTACTGCTAAGGGGGATTCAGGACAGGGTAGTTACCAGAGGGTGGGTGGGTAGAAGGGAGCATCTCGGACATTTACAAGGAACTTATGGGGTCAGAGGGGACGCAGACCGAGGCGCTGAAGTGCAAGTGGGAGGAGGAGCTGGGAGGAGACAGAGGATGGTCTATGGGCGGACGCGTTGAGAAGAGTCAACACGTCCGCAACATGTGCCAGGCTCAGCCTGATACAATTTTAGATTGTTCACCGGGCTCACATGACAGTGGCCCGGATGAGCAGATTCTTTGGGGTGGAATACTGTGCAAAGTGTGCAGGAGGACCAGCGAACCATGTCCAAAACTTAAGGGATTTTGACAGGGGTTTGCAGATGTCATGTCCACGGTGTTAAAAATAAGGGTGGCGCTGAGTCCAGAGGTGGTGATGTTTGGAGTGTCGGAAGTCCCAGGAATCCAGGAGGAGAAAGAGGCAGACTTTCTGGCCTTTGCCTCCCTGGTAGCCCAAAGACGGATACTATTAGCTTGGAGGGACTCAAAGCCCCCGAAGTCAGAGACCTGGCTATCGGACATGGCTAGCTTTCTCTGTTTGGAGAAAATCAAGTTCGCCTTGAGAGGGTCACTGTTAGGGTTCGTCCAGAGGTGGCAGCCGTTTGCCAACTTCTTTGCGGAAAATTAATCAGCAGCAGAAAATTAATCAGCAGCAGAAAATTAATCAGCGGGGGGGGGTTAGTTTAGCTTAGAGTAGGGGGTTAATAAAAGGTGGGACCTGTAAGGGAGGGAGACGGCTTCTGCACTATGTTTATAGTTTCATGTACATTGTTTGTGTTGTTATAATACCAAAAAATACCTCAATAAAATGTTTATTAAAAAAGAAAAGACAGGTACACACATGCATCAGTGGTGGAGGGAGTGAATGGGTCAGACAGATTGCACCAAGTCTAAATTTTAGCTACTGGATCTATCCAATTTCCCCAGTGTTGCAATCCTGCCGATGACCATCAAGCTCACCATCCGGACTGAGAAATATATCACTGTTCCTTCACTGTCGCTGGGTCAAAATCCTGGAACACCCTCCCTAACAGCACAGTGGGTGTACCTACACCACAGACTGCAAGGCGGCAGGCTCACCACCACCTTCAAGGGCAATTAGGGATGGGCAACAAATGCTGGCCTACCAGTGACACCCACATGCTGGCAAAATCCCAAATTAAAGAATAGGAATGATGTAGGACTGTCATCCAAGACGGGTTTTCATGCAGCAAGGAGACAGCGTGAGACAGAAAGCAGGGAGGCAGGAAACTGGTGATTCTTAACATTCCCAAAACTGCTCTCCTGCAGTACCCAATTCTTCAACGGTCATCTTAAACACATGTGGGGCAATCAGCCGGAGAATCCACGTTGGCAGTGGAATTGGGGGCAACTTTGCTTTTGCGATGCTCCGCCCCCTCCAAAACAGCGCACTCTTGGGAGTACGCCACACGCCGTATGGGCGGCCTCAGGACTTTACCTGAGGCCCCCCCCGATGTTCCACCCCCGACAGGCCACGGTCCTGACGGCGGGGGTCACTAAAGCTATTTTCTTTCAGGAAGTCGGCATGGCGGCTGCAGACAGAGTCCAGGGCCGCTACACTCGGGGGGAGAGCCGATCCACAGGCAGGTGGGGCTTTATCAGGGGCTGGGGGCACTGTTGGAGAGTGATCCAGGTCTAGCAAGCTGGTCGGGCGGGGGGGGGGGGGGGGGGAGAAAGAGGAGAGAAACTGTTTGGCAGGCCAGGTCCGCGAGCAGTTGGCACCATTTTACACGGTGCAGCCACTGCTGTGTGTGGGCCCGGCAATTCTCCGCAGCTACAGCCGGGTGCTCTACGCTGCATGCCTGCTAGCCCTCCACCAGACGGAGGATTGGTGGCCATTTTTTCAGTCGTAAAACACCACCGTCAGCACAGAATCGGAGATTCCAGCCCATGGTTTGAGCTGTATTTTCTTTCCAGAGAGATTTGTAAATAAACATTGTAGTTGCTCCCCTAATAGCCGCTTTCCTTTTGACATCTAATTGGGAGGGGGGGGGGGGGGGGGGGGCTGTTGGGTTACGGGTATAGGGTGGATACGTTGACTTGAGTAGGGTGATCATTGCTCGGCACAACATCGAGGGCCGAAGGGCCTGTTCTGTGCTGTACTGTTCTATGTTCTATGTCTGACCAACCTGAATTAATGTTTCGAAGGTGACCAAGTGAGTAGATGAGGGAAATGAATTTGTCGTAGTCTACTGGGACTTCAAGCAAGCTTTTGATCAGGTGCTACATGGGAGACTGACAGTGAAAGTATGAGCCCATGAGATCCAAGAAAATCTGGGGAATTGGATCCAGAATTGACTGAGTGGCAGATAATGGTCGAGGGGTGTTTTTCTGACTGGAAGCCTGTGTCCAGTGAGGTCCCATAGGGATCAGTGTTGGGACCCTTGCTGTTTGTGGTTTATATAAATGATTTAGAGATGAATGTAAGAGGGTTGATCAGTATTGTGGATGATACAAAAATTGGTGGGGCGGTAAATAGTGAGGATAGCTGTCAATTACAGGATATAAACAGGCTGATCAGTGGCAAATGGAATTTAATGCAGTTAAGTGTGAGGTGATGCACCCGGGCAGGACAAACAAGGGCCTTCTCTGTGCCGCATGATTATATGACTATCTGCCTGGCTGATTTTGTAGGAAAAAAAGATGCCACAATAAAAGCCTTGACGTGTAGCCAATTAAATTGACAGATGAGACAAGAATTCAGTCTGTAGCCAATTAGCGAGATCAATTCAAGACATTTTCAGAGCTTACCAGAATACGATCCACCAGCACCTCCGCCTCCTCCACCATAACCTCCCGATGTGTTAGAAGAATAGGAACTACCCCCGCCAGCGCCATACGATGAACTACTGTATCCTACAAAAGGCATTACAAAACTGCTTTCACAGTTGGTCACCACAAAAATGTCCACATTTTCTCGGAAGCCGTACCATGTCAATATGCAACCCGTACCATGTCAATATGCAACGCCAAAAGAACAGTTCAACTTCCAAGTCATTCTTAACATGTTGATAGCCATTCCTAGATCTATATCCCCCGAAACATATAACTCAGGAGTTAGGCCATTTGGCCCCTCGAGTCTGCTCTGCCATTTAATAAGATTATGGCTGGTCTGATTGCTGTTTTGATTCTACCTTACTCTCGGCCAACAGAAATCTACCCAATTTGGCCCCGTCTCCAGTGCTCTCTGGGGAAGAGAATTCCACATTAACCATCTTCAGGAAAAATCTTCCTCATCTCAGTCTTAAAAGGGAGACCTCATTTGTAAACTGTGGCCCATAGCTCTAGTCTCCCCACAAGAGGAAATATTCTCCCGGTTTCCACCCTATGGAGAACTTTCAGGATCCTACTCTCTACATCCTCACTTGATTTGAAATTAATAGTCACCACTAAGAACCCAAATCTGATCTTCCATAGGATGTTGATTTCTTACGCAATCCTTCATTCACACACACTCCCAGGTTATAAACACCAAGCCTGGCAGAGTCATTTCCTCATTTTGTACATCATTTGTGGATTTTGGGAATAACAGCAGAATGAGGCAATTTTGCCCGTATACCGTAGGCTCCTCAGCTCTTCTTCCCAAAAGGAAGTTTCTGCTACCTAATAAACCCTCCATGGAAATCTCTTTACAAATGCTAATTCACCAGATATCCAAAGCTACAGAAAAAGGATAAATTTTACATACATACCACCTTTACGTTCATATTCCACATTTGTGCCAGCATTCTGTCCAGAGTAAGAACTACTGTAAGCAGAGCCGGAATAGGAATAGTTTTGGTTGCTGTAGGGTTTCTGTTTTGCTGGGGCTGGAATTGGGGGTTGGCTGTAGCCACTGTATTGGCTCTGGTTGTATGAAGGCTGCTGAGGTGGATAGCTACCAACATTGCCACCCCCACCTCCTCCACCCCCAACATACGATGGTTTCTGTTGGGGCGGTTGTGGCTTGATAGGCTTCTTTGGTGGTGGTGGAGTGTAACCATCATTCTGACTGTACGAGTATCCCCCTGAAGCACCTGAACTAGAGTAGCCAGCACTGTTGTAGTAGTTACCTGTAGAAGAACAAAACATTCAGCAATGTCCAGTCACTTTATCCAAACTAAAGCTCACTTGGATTAGATCGTCAGTACAAGAACTCAATTCATCTCAATAGATCTCCAAATTCAGGTGAATGCTATTACTGCATTGCCTCATGCCCGTCTGCCATCACACTGATTGACAGTCCAAAAGAGCAGTGTGCGGTGCTGGCAATTTCAGGCAGTAGCCACGTGTGCTCTGTACTGTTGGACTAAGGGAAGGAGACGAGCCAGTGGTGAACACTGGAAACCGGTTATGGTAATGGAGCAAGATTCAGTTTTCTTTACATTGGATTATTGCTGATTTGTATTTTGGATCAGGGTGAGGATCAGCTTCAATGCTCAGAGTTACAGAAGTCTACAGCACAGAAAAGGTCCTTCAGCCCATCGTGTCTGCTCCGGTCAAAAACAACCACCTACAGATTCTAATCCCATTTTCCAGCACTTAGCCCATAGCCTTAGAACATAGAACAGTACAGCACAGAACAGGCCCTTCGGCCCTCAATGTTGTGCCGAGCCATGATCACCCTACTCAAACCCACGTATCCACACTATACCCATAACCCAACAATCCCCCCCCTTTAACCGTACATTTTTATTAGGACACTACGGGCAATTTAGCATGGCCAATGCACCTAACCCGCACATCTTTGGACTGTGGGAGGAAACCGGAGCACCCGGAGGAAACCCACGTACACAGGGGGAGGACGTGCAGACTCCACACAGACAGTGACCCAGCCGGGAATCGAACCTGGGACCCTGGAGCTGTGAAGCATTTATGCTAACCACCATGCTACCCTGCTGCCCCCTTGTCTGCCTTGGGATTGCAAGTGCACATCTAAATACTTTTTAAATGTTATACGGGTCTCTGCCTCCACCACCCTTTCGGGCAGCGAGTTCCAGAATCCCACCACCCTCCGAGTAAAAATGTTTTCCCTCACATCCCCTCTAAACCTCCTGCCCCTTACCGTAAATCTGTGCCCCCCAGTCACTGACCCCTCCACCAAGGGGAAAAGTTTCTTCCTGTCGACTCTACCTATGCCCCTCTTAATTTTATACATCTCAATCAAGATCAGTCTCCTCTGCTCCAAGGAAAACAACCCCAGTCTCCAATCTGTCTTCATAACTAACACTCTCCAGCACAGGCAACATCCTGGTAAATCCCCTCTGCACCCTTTCCAGTGCTATCACATCCCTCCTGTAACGTGGATTCCAGAACCGCACACAATACTCTAGCTGTGGTCTAACCAATGTTTTCTACAGATCCAGCATAACCTCCCTGCCATTCAACCCTATGCCTCTGCTAATGAAGGCAAGTATACCACATGCCTTCTTAACCACTGTATCCACCTGCTCTGCTACCTTAAGGGACTGATGTACATGAACACCAAGGTCCCTCTGATCCTCAGTGCTTCCCCGGATCCTGCCATTTATCATGTATTCCCCATGCCTTGTTTGTCCTGGCCAAGTGCATCACCTCACACTGAACCGGATTGAAATCCATTTACCACTGATCAGCCCGTCTAACCAGCCTGTCTATATCCTCCTGTAATCAAGGGTTATCCTCCTCACTTTTACCACCCTACCAATTTTTGTATTAAATAGCTTGCAACTTACACCAGATTCACACATCAATAGCATTGAGGGACAGTGAAAATGATGTTTTCTCTGATTTGTGGTACAGTTTAAATGACAACATGAAAAGTTTAAAGACAACATACTCTAAGAGGCCACTCTTCAAAAGGATTACACACACCATGATTTATTCAGATTAGTTTAGTCTGATAAACGGTAATCTGGAACCTGTGCCTGTAACAACACTCACAGGTGAGGCACACAAAGTCTACTAGGATTTCAGTACAATGCCACATAGACAGAAAAGTACTAATTATAGAGTAAGAAAAAAACCTGGATATTTGAGGTATATTGAACTAGGATTTAAGTACCGGACAGTCAATGGTTTAATTTAAAAAAGTGATGTATTGAGTTTCAGAAATGAGACTGCAATTTGCAAGCTCCACATTGAGATGATCGGTTTAACAATCTCCGAGTTAATGGCAGGGAGCTAATGACAATAGATTCAGTCTCCCCAATGTTGAACTGGAGCTCACTCATCCACAAGAAATTGCCAGATGAGCAGTTTGACTGAGGCACTGACTGGTTGAGAATATCAGCAGGGATGCTGAAACTAACTGAATGCCTTTACAGGGCCGCATCGTGGTGCAGTGCCTGACGGCACCAAAGTCCTGGGTTCCATCCCGGCCCCGGGTCACTGTCCATGTTTATCTTGTTACATCTGTTTATTTTAAAAGTTATGATGTGAAGTATTTCAGCTTGCACGTTTCAATGTTTTTTTCTAAGGGATGAGGTCCGAAAAACCACCTTCTGCATTGGATGTAATGGACAAATCCGATTTGCTTAAAGAGAGCAATCAAGGTATAATAATTCAGTACCTATTGCACTTTGTTCAAAATCCCAAAGTGGTAATTGTCAACATAATATAGTTACGCAAATAACTGAAGCAGAATAAATTGCCACCATCACAGTGCCATCCCATTCCTGATTGAAGCCATTTTCACTCACAGCTGGATTTTATTCCTTAGAAACTTTTATTGAACTTGAATAAAACAAATCTGACATCAGTTCTGCTCAGGATGCTATACATTTGTTCTCTTGTAGAAAAAAAAGTTACAACACAAAACACAGCATTAAAATGTTAACTGACAGGGAGGCACAATAAAATAGGTCATACATAAAATCCCATGAATAAGTGCAACCCTACTGCTTTACCTGAAACCTGTATTTTCTTTGATGGGGTAGGGCCAGTACATTACTGTAAGTTCTATATTACTTAAAAAAGGAAACCCTTATTGGTATAAAATCACATTAAAATCAAGCCCAGCAAGATCAAAGCCAGAAATCCCTGCAATGTTGTCACACCACATGTTGTATTCTGCCCCCATAATGCCATGGCCAATTTCAAACACTAACTTTGGAAGAATATTCCACTCATTACAATAAATTCATGTTGGTGCAGCCTATATGAGATCCAGTGCCATTTACTGCAACGAATGTGGCTAGCAGTGAACCACAAAGAAGCAGTCTACCGTGAGGGTGCTGACTATTGTTGGGAAATGACTGTGAATCTCAAATAGCCTTCAGAAAATCATCTCAACAGTTGCTGCAGTTATATTTTCATATATGAAAACCTAGCAACGTATGAACACCCCAGCCCAGAGTGCCAAACAGTGTATAACGTCCAGAGCCATATACATTCACCTGGCTCAGTAAGAAGAAACTGTGAACGGAATTAATTTATTCAAGCATAATGTGGACCAGTGAAGGCTCAAACAATAGGACAACTAAAACCTGACCGGTGGTCAGGTGCATCCCCAGTAAATACAGCTCCTTGAAAACCACCAAAACAACAGCAAATGGCTTCAATATTGAAGGAAACTTCTGGATAGAGAAGGGATTGAGGATGAGTGTAATTTAGGTGGAAGGGGTTTATTTATAAAACCACTCTCTCAATAGTCCTTTTCCACTCCGAGAAATGCTGTCCTAATTTCAGATCAGGAACGATACTCAATCCCTTCCATGTCTGAACAGATAAACCACTCTATATTTATATTTATGTTCAAACCAATAGATTCATGGGCATAGCTTAAATACAGGGTGGAAAGAGGTTGATGGGAAGAGTATGAATCGTATGGAGGTCCTGGCAGTGACAAGGAAGCGGCAAATGCCACTGGAGATTTGCTTCCAGTCCTCTATTGTTTTTAGAACCTAAACTCGATGCCAAACTAATCCAACACCGAAACAGAATATAACACTAACAGATAATTCTGGGAGAGCGTGGGGTGTGATCTCACGAGTATTCATTTTTAACATGTAGATTTAGAAGCATTTAAGCATCTTATTAACTGGTCAGAATCAAAGCACTCATCTCCACCTCCCATAAATGATATGCCTCTTCCCACTAGTATCAACTGCATTATACACACCATGTGAAACCACAGTTGCATCATTAAAACACTTTGATGCAACATGTTGAGCACTTTAACCCAGGTTTAAACAATTTGACTTTTTAAAAGAGATCAGGCCCCAAATCCTGCCTCTTTACAGTGTTAGGATGCAGATGTAGAACTGGCCTGATTGGTTATTCTGGGAAACTCTATATGAGGAATCCGAATTGCGTCTTTGGACAGTGAAATCCTTTTGCTTCTCCATTGATTTTAACACAGATTTATTGCTTTTCAGTTGCTGTGGTCTTGTAGAAGCCTCCTCCCCAAACTCCGTCAGTATAAAGGTGACAATGCTGCAGACAAAAGACGCTTCTCTGATGGACGTCAGAATTCCGAGTCAAAAAACCAGTGGGTATTTGCCATTTGAGTGGGCACAAAATATCAGAGTCCAGATGAAGCAGCACAGTCCAGCGTGTGTCTGCAGACTTTGGGCGTCAACAGTTCAAATGAATTATAGACCAAAATGGGAGGGGCAGGATTTTGTATCAATTTTCACCCTCTAGCCAGAGGGAAAATCTTGGAAGCTGTCTTTGAAAAAGTCACCTGCAGCTGGGAGACAGAGCAGAGAAAAAAATTAGGCGGGCTTGGTAAAAAGGTAGAATGCCAATTTTTTTTTTTAGATTTCTCTGCTCCTGTCACCTCGTGCACGCGGTTTTTTCTCAGGCAAGCTGCTTCTTTGTGTGCAGATTTTGGTTTGTTGACAAATAGGTTTTGCTTCGTGTGGCTTACAAAGCAGAGAAATATAAAATGTGCCAACTATAATTCAGTAATAGGCAGCACGTTTAAACTGCAGTTCTAAAAATTACACAGAAGAGTCCTCAGGCATTAATATCTATTGATCGGTAAATTCACATCATCGATACAGAATGAAACCATTGACCAGCCTGTGCTTAGTTATGTTCCAGATTTTTCTCCTGGGTTCAATTTCATTATCACTCCTCTCCCCAACATTAAGATTGACACTAACCACAGAGGACAACCAGCATTTAACAACATATATACAGGCTGCTGGCCCAAAGAGACAATAATGGCATTTACCCCCATATGGGCATGAGAGCTAACAAGAAAACGGTTGAAACTTAATAGCACCTGTCAACAGCTCCTCAGAGCATCAGCCTCTGCTGCAAAAAAGGTCAGTGCTGAGGAAAGTATGCGTCATTCAGTTAGAGGGCCAAAGAGAATTGAAGCTTTACATGGCTGTCTTTGGAGATGGGGAATTTGGAGGAGGAGGCCATTGAGTCCACACCAGCTCTCTGAACAACAATCCAATCAGTCCCAGTCCCCAGCTCAAAGTAATACAGCTCTGCACATTTATTTCCTTCAAGTACCCACCCAATTTCCATTTGAAATCATTGATCGTCTTCATTTCCATCACTCCCTTAGACAGCAAGTTCCTGATGGGGACCATTCGCTGTATAAAAACATTTGTCACATCCCCCCCGCCCCCCAGTCCATAAACCATCAGCCAACAGAAGCAGCTTGACTTTGTCCACCTCATCCACACCGGACGCTCAAGAACAAACCCAGCTTCTCCAAATTAACTTTGCAGCTAAATTCCTTCCTGCCTGGTACAAGCTACTCAATTTCCTCTGCATTCTCTCAAAGACCCCCACATCCTTCCTGAAGTATAGCGACCAGAACTGGATGCAATACCTATATAAAACTCTGGTTAGGCCACAACTAAAGGTTCAGCATAACTTTCCTGCTTTTGTGTCCAATGCCTCAATTCACAAAGCCCAAAAGCTTTGCTAATTATTCTCTCAATATGCCTTGCTACCTTCAAAGTTCTATGCACACAATGCCACAGTTCTTGGAGTATGCATGGGGGAGGGGGAAAGTTTATATTGCCTCTTCCTATCCCTTCTTCCAAAATGCATCAGACTTGTCTGTACGATATTCCATTTGCCATTTATTTGTCCACTGTTCTAGCCCATGTTCTGTATATAGGTATTGCAACATCCTCACTGCTCGTCACACATCCATCATCCTCACTGCTCGTCACACATCCATCCTCACTGCTCTTCACACATCCATCCTCACTGCTCGTCACACATCCATCCTCACTGCTCGTCACACATCCATCATCCTCACTGCTCGTCACACATCCATCATCCTCACTGCTCTTCACACATCCATCATCCTCACTGCTCTTCACACATCCATCATCCTCACTGCTCTTCACACATCCATCATCTTCACTGCTCTTCACACATCCATCATCCTCACTGCTCTTCACACATCCATCATCCTCACTGCTCTTCACACATCCATCATCCTCACTGCTCGTCACACATCCATCCTCACTGCTCGTCACACATCCATCATCCTCACTGCTCGTCACACATCCATCATCCTCACTGCTCGTCACACATCCATCCTCACTGCTCGTCACACATCCATCCTCACTGCTCGTCACACATCCATCATCCTCACTGCTCTTCACACATCCATCATCCTCACTGCTCTTCACACATCCATCATCCTCACTGCTCTTCACACATACATCATCCTCACTGCTCGTCACACATCCATCCTCACTGCTCTTCACACATCCATCCATCCTCACTGCTCTTCACACATCCATCATCCTCACTGCTCTTCACACATCCATCCTCACTGCTCTTCACACATCCATCCATCCTCACTGCTCTTCACACATCCATCCTCACTGCTCTTCACACATCCATCCTCACTGCTCTTCACACATCCATCATCCTCACTGCTCTTCACACATCCATCATCCTCACTGCTCTTCACACAACACATCCATCATCCTCACTGCTCTTCACACATCCATCATCCTCACTGCTCTTCACACATCCATCATCCTCACTGCTCTTCACACATCCATCATCCTCACTGCTCTTCACACATCCATCATCCTCACTGCTCGTCACACATCCATCCTCACTGCTCTTCACACATCCATCATCCTCACTGCTCTTCACACATCCATCATCCTCACTGCTCGTCACACATCCATCCTCACTGCTCTTCACACATCCATCATCCTCACTGCTCTTCACACATCCATCATCCTCACTGCTCTTCACACATCCATCCTCACTGCTCTTCACACATCCATCATCCTCACTGCTCTTCACACATCCATCCTCACTGCTCTTCACACATCCATCATCCTCACTGCTCTTCACACATCCATCATCCTCACTGCTCTTCACACATCCATCATCCTCACTGCTCTTCACACATCCATCATCCTCACTGCTCGTCACACATCCATCCTCACTGCTCGTCACACATCCATCATCCTCACTGCTCTTCACACATCCATCATCCTCACTGCTCTTCACACATCCATCATCCTCACTGCTCTTCACACATCCATCCATCCTCACTGCTCGTCACACATCCATCCTCACTGCTCTTCACACATCCATCATCCTCACTGCTCTTCATACATCCATCATCCTCACTGCTCGTCACACATCCATCCTCACTGCTCTTCACACATCCATCATCCTCACTGCTCGTCACACATCCATCCTCACTGCTCTTCACACATCCATCCTCACTGCTCTTCACACATCCATCATCCTCACTGCTCTTCACACATCCATCATCCTCACTGCTCTTCACACATCCATCATCCTCACTGCTCGTCACACATCCATCATCCTCACTGTTCGTCACACATCCATCATCCTCACTGCTCTTCACACATCCATCATCCTCACTGCTCTTCACACATCCATCATCCTCACTGCTCTTCATACATCCATCATCCTCACTGCTCGTCACACATCCATCATCCTCACTGCTCTTCACACATCCATCATCCTCACTGCTCTTCTCACATCCATCATCCTCACTGTTCGTCACACATCCATCCTCACTGCTCTTCACACATCCATCCTCCTCACTGCTCTTCACACATCCATCATCCTCACTGCTCTTCACACATCCATCATCCTCACTGCTCTTCACACATCCATCATCCTCACTGCTCTTCACACATCCATCATCCTCACTGCTCTTCACACATCCATCATCCTCACTGCTCTTCACACATCCATCCTCACTGCTCTTCACACATCCATCCTCACTGCTCTTCACACATCCATCCTCACTGCTCGTCACATCCATCATCCTCACTGCTCGTCACACATCCATCATCCTCACTGTTCGTCACACATCCATCCTCACTGCTCGTCACATCCATCATCCTCACTGCTCGTCACACATCCATCATCCTCACTGCTCGTCACACATCCATCCTCACTGCTCGTCACACATCCATCATCCTCACTGCTCTTCACACATCCATCATCCTCACTGCTCTTCACACATCCATCCTCACTGCTCTTCACACATCCATCATCCTCACTGCTCTTCATACATCCATCATCCTCACTGCTCTTCACACATCCATCCTCACTGCTCTTCACACATCCATCATCCTCACTGCTCTTCACACATCCATCCTCACTGCTCGTCACACATCCATCCTCACTGCTCTTCACACATCCATCCTCACTGCTCTTCACACATCCATCCTCACTGCTCTTCACACATCCATCCTCACTGCTCTTCACACATCCATCATCCTCACTGCTCTTCACACATCCATCATCCTCACTGCTCGTCACACATCCATCATCCTCACTGCTCTTCACACATCCATCATCCTCACTGCTCTTCACACATCCATCATCCTCACTGCTCTTCACACATCCATCATCCTCACTGCTCTTCACACATCCATCATCCTCACTGCTCTTCACACATCCATCATCCTCACTGCTCGTCACACATCCATCATCCTCACTGCTCTTCACACATCCATCATCCTCACTGCTCTTCACACATCCATCATCCTCACTGCTCTTCACACATCCATCATCCTCACTGCTCTTCACACATCCATCATCCTCACTGCTCTTCACACATCCATCATCCTCACTGCTCTTCACACATCCATCATCCTCACTGCTCTTCACACATCCATCCTCACTGCTCTTCACACATCCATCATCCTCACTGCTCGTCACACATCCATCCTCACTGCTCGTCACACATCCATCCTCACTGCTCTTCACACATCCATCATCCTCACTGCTCTTCACACATCCATCATCCTCACTGCTCGTCACACATCCATCATCCTCACTGCTCTTCACACATCCATCATCCTCACTGCTCTTCACACATCCATCATCCTCACTGCTCTTCACACATCCATCCATCCTCACTGCTCTTCACACATCCATCATCCTCACTGCTCTTCACACATCCATCATCCTCACTGCTCTTCACACATCCATCCATCCTCACTGCTCTTCACACATCCATCATCCTCACTGCTCTTCACACATCCATCATCCTCACTGCTCTTCACACATCCATCATCCTCACTGCTCTTCACACATCCATCATCCTCACTGCTCTTCACACATCCATCATCCTCACTGCTCTTCACACATCCATCATCCTCACTGTTCGTCACACATACATCATCCTCACTGCTCTTCACACATCCATCATCCTCACTGCTCTTCACACATCCATCCTCACTGCTCGTCACACATCCATCATCCTCACTGCTCTTCACACATCCATCATCCTCACTGCTCTTCACACATCCATCATCCTCACTGTTCGTCACACATACATCATCCTCACTGCTCTTCACACATCCATCATCCTCAATGCTCTTCACACATCCATCATCCTCACTGCTCGTCATCCATCATCCTCACTGCTCTTCACACATCCATCCTCACTGCTCGTCACACATACATCATCCTCACTGCTCTTCACACATCCATCATCCTCACTGCTCTTCACACATCCATCCTCACTGCTCTTCACACATCCATCCTCACTGCTCGTCACACATCCATCATCCTCACTGTTCGTCACACATCCATCATCCTCACTGTTCGTCACACATCCATCATCCTCACTGCTCTTCACACATCCATCATCCTCACTGCTCGTCATCCATCATCCTCACTGCTCTTCACACATCCATCATCCTCACTGCTCTTCACACATCCATCCTCACTGCTCGTCACACATCCATCCTCACTGCTCTTCATACATCCATCATCCTCACTGCTCTTCACACATCCATCATCCTCACTGCTCGTCACACATCCATCATCCTCACTGCTCTTCACACATCCATCATCCTCACTGCTCGTCACACATCCATCATCCTCACTGCTCTTCACACATCCATCATCCTCACTGCTCTTCACACATCCATCATCCTCACTGCTCTTCACACATCCATCCTCACTGCTCTTCACACATCCATCCTCACTGCTCTTCACACATCCATCATCCTCACTGCTCGTCACACATCCATCCTCACTGCTCTTCACACATCCATCATCCTCACTGCTCTTCATACATCCATCATCCTCACTGCTCTTCACACATCCATCATCCTCACTGCTCGTCACACATCCATCATCCTCACTGCTCTTCACACATCCATCATCCTCACTGCTCTTCACACATCCATCATCCTCACTGTTCGTCACACATCCATCATCCTCACTGCTCGTCATCCATCATCCTCACTGCTCTTCACACATCCATCATCCTCACTGTTCGTCACACATCCATCATCCTCACTGCTCGTCATCCATCATCCTCACTGCTCTTCACACATCCATCATCCTCACTGCTCGTCACACATCCATCATCCTCACTGCTCTTCACACATCCATCCTCACTGCTCTTCACACATCCATCATCCTCACTGCTCTTCATACATCCATCATCCTCACTGCTCTTCACACATCCATCATCCTCACTGCTCGTCACACATCCATCATCCTCACTGCTCTTCACACATCCATCATCCTCACTGCTCTTCACACATCCATCATCCTCACTGCTCGTCACACATCCATCATCCTCACTGCTCTTCACACATCCATCATCCTCACTGCTCGTCACACATCCATCATCCTCACTGCTCTTCACACATCCATCATCCTCACTGCTCTTCACACATCCATCATCCTCACTGCTCTTCACACATCCATCCTCACTGCTCTTCACACATCCATCCTCACTGCTCTTCACACATCCATCATCCTCACTGCTCGTCACACATCCATCCTCACTGCTCTTCACACATCCATCATCCTCACTGCTCTTCATACATCCATCATCCTCACTGCTCTTCACACATCCATCATCCTCACTGCTCGTCACACATCCATCATCCTCACTGCTCTTCACACATCCATCATCCTCACTGCTCTTCACACATCCATCATCCTCACTGTTCGTCACACATCCATCATCCTCACTGCTCGTCATCCATCATCCTCACTGCTCTTCACACATCCATCATCCTCACTGTTCGTCACACATCCATCATCCTCACTGCTCGTCATCCATCATCCTCACTGCTCTTCACACATCCATCATCCTCACTGCTCGTCACACATCCATCATCCTCACTGCTCTTCACACATCCATCCTCACTGCTCTTCACACATCCATCATCCTCACTGCTCTTCATACATCCATCATCCTCACTGCTCTTCACACATCCATCATCCTCACTGCTCGTCACACATCCATCATCCTCACTGCTCTTCACACATCCATCATCCTCACTGCTCTTCACACATCCATCATCCTCACTGCTCGTCACACATCCATCATCCTCACTGCTCTTCACACATCCATCATCCTCACTGTTCGTCACACATCCATCATCCTCACTGTTCGTCACACATCCATCATCCTCACTGCTCGTCATCCATCATCCTCACTGCTCTTCACACATCCATCATCCTCACTGCTCTTCACACATCCATCATCCTCACTGCTCTTCACACATCCATCATCCTCACTGTTCGTCACACATCCAAGTTTGGGATTTTAGAAAATTTTGAAAGAACTTTGCATTCCAAGCTATTTACATCAAAAAGCAGTGATCCCCGGGAACATCACTGTAACCACCTTAGCTCACTGGGCTAAATCGCTGGCTTTTAAAGCAGACCAAGCAGGCCAGCACGGTTCGATTCCCGTACCAGCCTCCCCGTACAGGCGCCGGAATGTGGCGACTAGGGGCTTTTCACAGTAACTTCATTGAAGCCTACTCGTGACAATCAGCGATTTTCATTTTTTTTTCAGTCTGAGAAACAATTGATCATTTTGCCGTTGATGTCCTTAAGCCGACTTTTGTCCGATCTGAGACTCTTATCCCACGAGTCTCAATTTTGTTAACCAGTCTTTTATGCGGGACTGTCAATTTCTTAAAATCTACGTATAAGACATCCATTATTTTACCTTCATCAATCTTCTGTTACTAAAACGATTCAATTCGATTGATCAAGCACTATCGGTATTTTACAAATCCACGCTGCTTTCCTTAATTAATTCAAACTTCTCCAGGAGCTTTCGTCCGATATAATCTCCTCTTCACTTACCCTATGTGCTCAAAAAGTTCCCACGACATGCATCATACATACACCTTTTTGTTTCTTCATATTCTCCATCTGACATCCAACAAGCTTCAGCTCCCTGACATTCCCTCTTGATGGGATATATATAATCTCTACCTGAAGTATCTCTTCCTTGAAGATCACTCATTGTTCCGTTATAGTGTTACCTCAACATTTGATTCCATTTTATCCTGGCAAGCCTTCTTCCAGGTTAGAAGCTCTACTTTAGATTCTTTCTTGCTCTTTTCCGATACTAATACAAGCATATTGCCATAATGGTCACACTTCCCAAGTGTTGCCCCACATACACTTGGTCTACATTATTCCCCAGCACCAGATCTAGTAACACTCTCTGCTTAGTTAAATCAAGAACATAAATGGCCAAGGAAATTGTTCTGAACACATGAAGAACCCCCCCCCCCCACTTCTAACATTATCCCATTTAATATTTTGAGAAATTAAAGTCCCCAATCAATAGTAAGAATCATAGAATCACTACAGTGCAGAAGGCCATTCAGCCCATCGAGTCTGCACTGTCCCTTTGAAAGAGCACCCTACCTAGGCCCACGCCTCCCACCCTATCCCTGTAACCCAGTAAACCCACCTAACCTTTTGGACACTAGGGGCAATTTATCATGGCCAATCCACCTAACCTGCACAGCTTTGGACTGTGGGAGGAAACCAAAGCACCTGGGTCCCTGGCACTGTGATGCAGCAGTGCTAACCATTGTGCCAGCGTATCTTGCGCATCTCTGATTACTCTACAGATCAGCAAGCTAATTTGATTTTGCAATCTATAGAACTACTTACCAGCCCCTCTAAGCAAATATAATCAAGGCCAGTAATTATTTCAACGGGATAACAGAAATTCAAAGTTATCACTCATATTTGCCCTTTTTAAAAGAAAGAACAGAGTCACTCAATGCACATAACTTTATAAATCTTTGATCACTTTTTGTTGCATCAAGTTAATTTAGAGTTAGTGTGTTGCCAGGTTACAGATTTAAGCTGATTGTCAATTGTTTTTTAGGGACTAGGTACACGCATTTTATTCAGTTTCACTATCCTCCTCTTTACACACAAACCCCTAAAGAATTTCTAGTATCTTGCTCAAGAATAACATGCAGTACATAATCTTACAAGTCAGTAATATGTATTTACAATTCAATCTTACCGTATCCACCAGAGGAATTAGAGGATCCATAACCATAGTTGGCACCAGCCCCTCCTCCACCTCCACTGCCACCACCACCACCACCACCATATCCATAGTTTCCTCCACCATAGCCAGTCCCTAGGAAGGGGGGAAAAATACCACTTGTCAGAGGTGACAGCTCCCACCCTGTGTGTGACTGGTAGTCACAGTACTCCAGAGATCATTTGGTAACTTTGGTCCCAAGGCATTTGAACAGCCTTTCCCTTTGAGATCCAACAACAGAGTAGGACCGGCAATATAGTTTAAAGTCAGGATGTTGTGTGGCTTGGAGGGAGACTTGCAGATGGTGTTGTTCGCATATATATTAGCGAGTCCCCCAATTACACACACATCAATCAGGGCAGCGGAAACTAGAGCCTCAACACTCCTTTATTCTAAGACGTCTCACAACACCAGGTTAAAGTCCAACAGGTTTGTTTCAAATCACTAGTTTTCGGAGAGCAGCTCCTTCCTCAGGTGAAAGAGGTAGGTTCCAGAAACATATATTATAGACAAAGATGCAAGATGATACTTTGAATGCGAGGATTTGCAGGCAATCTCTGCAAGACGTGCCAAATCACCATTACACGCGAGAACACCACCCACCAGGTACATGGTACATACTCCTGCGACTCGGCCAATGTTATCTACCTCATATGCTGCAGGAAAGGATGTCCCGAAGCGAGACATGGCGAGACCATGCAGACGCAGCGACAACGAATGAATGGACATCGCGCAACAATTGCCAGACAAGAATGTTCCCTTCCAATCGGGGAACACTTCAGCAGTCAAGGGCATTCAGCCTCTGATCTTCGGGTAAGCGTTCTCCAAGGCGGCCTTCGGGACGCGTGACAACGCAGAATCGGTTACAAGTTCTGCACACATGAGTACGGCCTCAACAGGGACCTTGGATTCAGGTCACATTACATTCACCCCCCACCATCTGCAAAATCCTACCAACTGTCCTGGCTTGAGACAAGTCACAACTCATTAACCCGAGATTACCCGCTCTCTGGATCTGTAAAGACTTAATTACCTGCAAATGCTCGCATTCAAAGTATCGTCTTGCATCTTTGACTTTGTCTATATAAATGTTTCTGGAACCTACCTCTTCATTCACCTGAGGAAGGAGCAGTGCTCCGAAAGCTAGTGATTTGAAACAAACCTGTTGGGACTTCAACCTGGTGTTGTAAGACTTCTTACTGTGCTCACCCCAGTCCAACGACGGCACCTCCACATCAGGGCAGCACGGTAGCATGGTGGTTAGCATAAATGCTTCACAGCTCCAGGGTCCCAGGTTCGATTCCCGGCTGGGTCATTGTCTGTGTGGAGTCTGCACGTCCTCCCCGTGTGTGCGTGGGTTTCCTCCGGGTGCTCCGGTTTCCTCCCACAGTCCAAAGATGTGCGGGTTAGGTGGATTGGCCATGCTAAATTGCCCGTAGTGTCCTAAAAAGTAAGGTTATGGGGGGGTTGTTGGGTTACGGGGATAGGGTGGATACGTGGGTTTGAGTAGGGTGATCATGGCTCGGCACAACATCGAGGGCCGAAGGGCCTGTTCTGTGCTGTACTGTTCTATGTTCTATGACTCCTTCATTCTAACAGACTACATTCAACGGTCAGACCATCAGAACTGAAAGTTTAAAAAAATAAAGAGTACCCAATTCAATTTTTCTAATTAAGGGGCAATTTAGCTTGGCCAATCCACCTACCCTGTACATCTTTTAGTTGAATACTAGACCAGGGATGTACTTTTGAGGCTGTATAAGGCTCTTGTCAGACCCCATTTAGAGTATTGTGAGCAGTTTTGGGCCCCATGTCTAAGGATGGATGTGCTGGCCTTGGAAAGGGTCCAGAGGAGGTTCACGGAATGAAGAACTTGTTGTATGAGGAACGTTTGAGGACTCAGGGATTGTACTCGTTGGCGTTGAGAAGGATGAGGGGGGGAATCTTATTGAAACGTACAAGATACTGCGAGGCCTGGATAGAGTGGACGTGGAGAGGATGTTTCCACTTGTAGGAAAAACTAGAACCAAAGAGCACAATCTCAGATTAAAGTGTCGATCCTTTAAAACAGAGATGAGGAGGAATTTCTTCACCCAGAGGGTGGTGAATCTGTGGAACTCTGCCGCAGAAGGCTGTGGAGGCCAAATCATCGAGTGTCTTTAAGGCAGAGATAGATATGTTTTTGATTAATAAGGAGATTAGGGGTTATGGGGAGAAGGCAGGAGAATGGGAATGAGAAAATATCAGCCATGATTGAATAGTGGAGCAGACGCGATGGGCCAAGTGGCCTAATTCTGCTCCTATATCTTATGGTCTTATGGTGGGGATGAAACCCACACAAGCAGAGGGAGAATGTACAAACTCTACACGGAAAGTGACCCAGAGCGAGGATCGAACCTGGGACCTCGGCGGCGTGATAACCACTGTGTCACCATGCTGCCCAGTCAGAACTGAAAGTTATTTAAAAATCCAGATCAGAGGCCAACATTATCATTTTTATAAACATTTCACTTGGAGTAGGAAACCTAGTGTGATTCTACCGCCACACCCAGCATGGAGCCTGACGCAACGGGTGAATCGCGGAAGGAGCCCAAATCAGGCTTTGCGCTGGGCCTGAAACCTGGCTTGAGTTATCCGACTCGCGATGGTCAGTGCGATCTGGATCACGGCCATATTTAAACAAGCAATTAGGCTCATTTAAATATGTCCAGGCATCTTGACACTCCATTCGCCTGGCGCCCAGGAGTCACCGGCCGCAACCATGAGGCCTCAACCAGCCGTTGATTAGTACTGGTCTCCACAAGTGGAAACAGGTCATAACAGCCACTCAGGGGTCTCAAAGACCATTGGAGCCCCCCCTCACCAGTGGTTGGGGACAGGTTAGTACCAACGTTGCAATGGCAAGGGTCGAGGTTGGACGGGGGCCATGCCCATGAGAGGCGAATGGGGGTGGGGGGCAGAAAATGGCAACCTCACATTGGGAGGGGGGGATGGGAATGCCCATGTCTGCGGAGGGTGAGGGGGGCGGGGAGATTGCCCATGGATAGGGCTGTGGGGTGAAGGGGGGGTGGGGGGGTAAAGTGAGTAAGACACAGTAGTACATAACTCAGCATACACCTTTATACTTGGATTGCTCACTAAACAAGAACAACAGGATCGATAGCAAACAAACATAAACCTGAGTAAGAGACACAACACCTCTGGGTGTCACCGAGAATAGTGACTGGCGCACTGAGCATGATGGGACATAAACTAACTAGACTGAACTACATTCCTAGGAAGGACAGACACATACAGAATGCAGGCTGGTCAGCTCAGCAAGAATATTCCTTATCCTCAGCTCCAAACAGCCCGGGCTAATTAGACAATGGCACAAGTCAGAAACAGTAGGAAGGTGAGTTGTTTGTGTAAGGCATCAAGGACGATGGACAAGAGGGGCTTGACAAACACCAGCTGGCCATGGAATACCAAGATGCACAAGAGTTAATTTTACAGGTCAATGTAGGTAACCTGTAGCTAATGATTGGATTATGTGCAACTGAGGGGAGTGGAAGTCATTTTTGCAAATGAATAATAATGAACACACAAACAATGTACAGTTAGAGAGATTTGGAAACTGCCCCGAATCACACTCCCTCGTACATTGAACAAGTTTGGAGAATAAAATCGTCTTTACAGAGGAGTTGCTGTCTCTACGAGTCTTTGTATGAGCTAACCCAGTTTAATACTTAGCCTCTGAAAAACGCTTCAACGTGAGGGACCCTTAATAGCTCACTTACAGATCAGGGTTGCCTTTCAAAATGGCACCCTAATCTCCGAGGAGCCAGTCTCGCTGGCAAGTTCAGTTACACTGCTGAAAATCTTTGTAAGTGTGGATTAGACAGGGGAGAAACTCCCCAAGGCACAAAAAAATCGACAAAGTGTGGCTGAATACTGTTCTGGATCTCACTCAAAAAGTCGGCAGGAAATGCTCCGCCAAACTCGCCCAAAATAACATTTTTGTTCTCTAGTTGGCATGGAACTGCCATCTAAAGAATACCACAAGTTGCTTGCTGTAGGAAGAGTTCATTATATCAATAGGGCACATTCAAAAAGGCATGTGGAGACAAACAATGTTAGCTGGGGTACATATCCATGCACACTACGATGCAATGTGACATAGTCTCAGGGTTTATCACAGAATGTTTGGCAGCACAAGATGCAATGTACACACCAACTTAATGAACAGAAAAGGGTAAATCAAAAGTCCTTACCAGAAGACAAGTAGCCAGAATTGTTGGATGCGTTGAAGCCACCTCTGCCAGCTCTGCCACGCCCTCGCCCTCTACCTCTCTGAACAGGAGGACCTGCAGGAGGACCTGTCGGGAGCACTCCCATCCCCATACCACCACTAAATCCCATGTTGTGCTGCTGTGGCTGTTAAGAAAGATACATGTGTTACTTTGAATCTCAGCACTGGGTTTTATTAATTTGATAAGCCCAGCCAACACAATTCAATCTCCTTCCTGTAACTATGAGCTTGAAGTTGCATGAAAAAAGAAATGGTTGTGTTTAGATCAGATCAGATGCTCCTGGTTGCAGAAGCTAGGTCCAATGTATCTGTACTTTAGTTTGGTTTCACAAAGCTCAGTCCAGACACACTGGTGCCCGACAGTTCGACCAAAACCTTTTTTTTTTTTTTGCTGAGGCTCCTTGAAAAGCTAACTGACTCAAAAGAGATGACATCAAACTGCAGAATGGCCAATTAACATTTCTTTGAAATTCATATCTAAATCTAATCAAAACTGATCGCTTGGTTCAGACAGTCTTTTGTTGGTAATTATGCTCCACAAGCAGCAACTCTAATCAGAGCTTTCTGCTCTCTTCCTGTTCTGTGATCCTTTATCCACCTATTGCATGGTCTCGTTTCAACCACTCACTCTGGACTTGAAGTTTCTCCTACCCTCTGCCTTCCATCTCTTACATTTAATCTTATATCCCTTTGTCCGAGGCTCCTTAACCTCTGGAAGAAGTCTATTATTGTCTGTTCCCCTCATTTTATGACTGTTAACACTAAAACACCAGTCTTCAAGTCTTTGAATTTAAATTTCATCATGGGACCTAAATATGCAAGGATATGTCCTATCGAAAGGACAGGCAGAAAAAAAATATGGGCAGATGGTGCAGGGCTGCTCAGTTAGTAAGGAATGAAATTAAATAAATAGCAAGAAGCGATATAGGATCGGGAGGCATAGAGTCTGTGCGGGTAGAGTTGAGGAATCACAAAGGCAAAAAGACCCCGGCGAAAGTTGTGTCCAGGCCCCTAGCAGTAGTCAGGATGTGGGGCAGAAAATAAATCAGGAGATAGAAAAGGCATGTAAAAAAGGCAATATTACAATAATCATGGGGGACTTCAATATGCAGGTGGACTGGGAAAATCAGGTTGGCAGCAGTTCCCAAGAAAAAAAAAAAAAGGAATTTGTGGAAAGTCTAAGATTTTGTTTGGAGCAGCTTGTGACAGAGCCTACTAGGGAACAGGCAATTCTGGATTTGGTGATGTATACTGAAGCAGACTTGATTAGGGAACTTAAGGTGAAGAAACCATTGGGGAGCAGTGACCACAATATGATAGAATTTACCCTGCAGCCTGAGAGGGAGAAGCTGCAATCAGATGTAATGGTATTACAAGGTAACTACTGTAGGGAAATAGTTAAAATCCAAGTTTTAAAAATCTTGTAACTGCAGTTGAACTACAAGTTGTTCAGTAGTTTTTGACGTGTACCAAATAGAATTTTGCAATAAAATTCAGTCTCTCACTACCACTGGACCTTCAACTCTTATTCAAAAAATAAGAGATCCTACACTACAAAGACATGAGGGAGGAGCTGGATTCAGATGTAACGGTAACAATTAAATAAAGGTAACCACAAAGACATGAGGGAGGAACTGGCCAGAGCTGATTGGAGAAGGAGCCTAGCAGGGAAGGCAGTGGAACAGCAATGGCAGGAGTTTTTGAAGGTTATTCAGGAGGCACAACAGAAATTCATCCCAAGGATAAGGAAACATGCTAAGGGGAGGACAAGGCATCCATGGCTGAAGAGGGAAGTCAAGGACAGCATAAAAGCAAAAGGAAAAGCATACAAAGTGGCAAGGATTAGTGGGAAGCCTTTAAAAGCAAGCAGAGGACAACTAAAAAAAGCAATAAGGGGGAGAAGATGAGTGTGAGCTCGCTAGTAATATGAAAGAAGATTGAAGAGTCCTTTTCGACAAATAAAAAGGTAAGAGGCAAGGATAAACATCGGACCATTAGAAAATGAGGCTGGAGAAGTAGTAATAGGAAACAAAGAAATGGCAGAGGAACTGAATAGTTACTTTGCATCAGTCTTCACGGTGGACAACACCAGTGCGATGCCAGAGCTCTAGGAGGTAGAGGTGAGTGCAGTGGCCATTGCTAAGAAGGTGCTGTGGAATCCGAAAGGTCTGAAGGTGGATAAATCACCTGGACCGGATGGACTACACCCCAGGGTTCTGAAGGAGATAGCTGAGATTATGTAGACCCTGGAATCACTGGAGGCATGGAAGGTCCCAGCGGACGGGAAAATGGCTAATGCATCCTGTTTAAAATGGGAGGGAGGTGGAAGACGGGAAATTATAGTCTGGTTAGCCTGACTACAGTTCATCTTGGTACGATTTTAAAGTCCATTATTAAGGATTGCGGAGTATTTGGTAAAATAAGGCCGAGCCAGTACGGCTTCGTCAAGGGGACGTCATGCCTGACAAATTTGTTCAAACTCTTTGGGGAGGAACTAGTAAGTGAAGGATTCGGATTTTGGGGTTTCCACAATTTTGGACTGTTCCTCCATTTTGTGATGGTCATAACAGATCAGATTGTCTGTTAATTCAGCTGAACTTCATTTTGGACAAAAGATGCAAACCAGACATAACCTAAAGAGGCTGGCCCCTCGTATCTGCTATGCTCACTCCCAGGAGTAGCTCATGACCAAATTACATTGGTTCCTGCTCATTAGAATTCATAGCATTTTGGACACTAAGGGCAATTTCTCATGGCGAATCCACCTAACCTGCACATCTTTGGACTGTGGGAGGAAACCAGAGTACCCGGAGGAAATCCACGCACACACGTGGAGGATGTGCAGACTCCACACAGACAGTGACCCAAGTCGAAATCGAACTTTAGACCCTGGAGCTGTGAAGCAATTGTGCTATCCACAATGCTACCGTGCTGCCCTTAAGAAGAAGTTAACCTACACTCCATTATTCTACCCCATTCCATGTACCTATCCAATAGCCGTTTGAAGGTCCCTAACGTTTCCAACTCAACTACTTCCACAGGCAGTGCATTCCATGCCCCCCCTACTCTCTGGGTAAAGAACCTACCTCTGACATCCCCTCTATATCTTCCACCATTTATCTTAAATTTATGTCCCCTTGTAATGGTGTGTTTAACCCGGGGAAAAAGTCTCTGACTGTCTACTCTATCTATTCCCCTGATCATCTTATAAACCTCTATCAAGTCGCCCCTCATCCTTCTCCGTTCTAATGAGAAAAGGCCGAGCACCCTCAACCTTTCCTCGTATGACCTACTCTCCAGGTCATTTTCTGCCCCACATCCTGACTACTGCTAGGGGCCTGGACACAACTTTCGCCGGGGTCTTTTTTGCCTTTGTGATTCCTCAACTCTACCCGCACAGATTCTATGCCTCCCGATCCTATATCGCTTCTTGCTATTGATTTCATTCCTTACTAACTGGGCAGCCCTGCACCATCTGCCCATTTTTTTTTCTGCCTGTCCTTTCGAAAACAGGTGTTGTTCTATATGTCTTTAGAAGTAACATATGGAGAGCTGACAGAAACTTCATTCGCTTCTGCCTCAGCAACATCTGTCCGATTGGCCACCGGAGAAAACTTAAGAGGCAACAGACAGGGCCTCCACTGGAGATCAGATGAGGGCAAGATCTTTTAAAGCTGAGGAGGAATTTCTTCAGCCAGCGCGTGGTGAATCTGTGGAACTCTTTGCCGCAGAAGGCTGTGGAGGCCAAATCACTGAGTGTCTTTAAGACAGAGATAGATAGGTTCTTGATTAATAAGGGGATCAGGGGCTTTGGGGAAAACAGCAGGAGAATGGGGATGAGAAAAATATCAGCCATGATTGAATGGCAGAGCAGACTCGATGGGCCGAGTGGCTTAATTCTGCTCCTGTAACTTATGGTCTTATAGAGCACGGTACCATGAACCCTTACAAAAGCCATTGTACGGATATGATAATGAACAGAGCTTGGTGCATTTACATGCTCTCCTCTGGTCCAGTAGCCTAAGCTCAGATGAGCAACAAAACTATTATCCAAATAAAAATGCAAACACTTGTAGGAGAGACAATGTTAGAACACATCCATTAAAAAAAATTTTTTTTTTAGATTACCCAATTATTTTTTCCAATTAAGGGGCAATTTTAGTGTGGCCAATCCACCTACTCCGCACATTTTTGGGTTGTGGGGGCGAAACCCACGCAGACACGGGGAGAATGTGCAAACTCCACACGGACAGTGACCCAGAGCCAGGATCGAACCTGGGACCTCAGCGCCGTGAGGCAGCTTTGCTAACCACTAGGCCTGTTAGAACACATCCATGATGGCACAGACTATATAGTGCATCTTGGAAGGGTCAAGTTTACACTGCCAGCCTTTTCTCAGTCCAGACTTGTATACAGTAAACGCAGAGCCCTAAAGAGGACTTACCTGAACAATTCTCTTTTTCTTTACTTCCACAGGAGGTTGGTGGGGGAATAGTTTTTCCAGAGCAGCCAGTGCAGCATGCGCTTTAGCTACTTTCTTATTGGAGCCTGACCCAGTGAATTTCTGCCCATCAACTTCAACCTGAGGAAAATAAAATCTTGCTTTATTTCAGAAGTAAGCCAGATTTAAAAGATCCTCAGCAACATTTGACACACTCCAAAAGAGCAATATGGCCCTCAAAGCCAATCCATACCTCCATAACAAACCGTTTGTCATGGCTACCACCAGTCTCGGATATTAATTCGTACTTCAGTCCCCTTCGCTTCTCATTCAGCTCCATAACTGGATTTTTCCCCTGTTTGGTTAAAATTGGACCTTGCTGCCGTGTATTCTGAATGGAATAAACAGGAATCGGCTCAGTCAACTTAATCATCACTGTACAAATTAGCGAATTCACTGCCCAAAGTGATCCCTATCACTACTGAAAACCGTATTGCAAGGAGGTTTTATTCAAACTGCCAACTGAAAGCTCTTGCCAGACAGGGTACAGTACCTCAGCCTCTGGAGTTACAGCTACTGCCTTTACAGTCACTGCTGCAGGAGCTGGAGCAACGGGCTTGGGTTCTATCTTAATGACAACTTCTTCAACTTTCTCAGCTTCCACTCCAGTTGGGAGTCCCTTATCCTGCAAAACCTGCCAGAAAAAAAGAGTTAGTTTATAGTTCTGAACGAAAAAAATGGCAAGCATTATCTCACGCAATTGTACTTTTTGCCAAAACAAGAACAGCACATTTATTTGACCCATAGAAGGGTCATTTGGATTCTCCCTCCACAGATGCTGCCCAGACCGGCTTAGTTTATCCAGTATTTCCTGCTTTCATTTCAGATCTCCTGCATTCGCATTTTTGTATTCAACAGCTTTAATCGATCAAATGTCCCGTAGCAGATTCTGCTCACCAGTAAGGCAGAAACAAATTGGCAGCTGTGGTGAGACAATCTTTTAGAGATATCAATTTAGCACATTGAGACATTGCTATCGTCTGACTACAGTTGGAACTCAATATTAATGCAATCTCAAATTGATTTTTTAAATGGTTTAAAGATCTCAATTCAGTTGCAAGATGCATTTCACCCGTCACTACCTGGAGGACTAATTCTGGATTGCATTGTGAATCATGTGGCCAGATACAAATAATGAAACATTCTAGTTGACTTCACAAACAGTGACTTGAATTTGAGTTGAAATGCTCATAAACGTGGCCTGGAATCTTTATCAAAAACCCAGGCATTCGATGTAAATTGAAGAACCAATTATACAACATATTTAATAGAGAAACGTTTTGACGTGCTCTGCAGAACACAGAGGAACAAAGGAGTCTTTCTGGAGGAAAGTTCCCAGTAGGCTTTTTAAAAAAGTAGAAAAGAGCTAAGTGTTGAAGGTGTTGTAGCAAGGAAATGACAGGAGTACAATTGTGGCATCTAAAGGCTCCGCTACTGATCTGCTGAGGGCGAAGGACAAAGAGGTAGCAGTGGCTGGGGCAAACAAGTATTTACAGTATACGATCCTTGCCCTATATAAAATATAAAAGTAACATACCTTAACCGCAACATGGAGCTTGGCAGTTTTTTTCGATGGCCCCGATGCTTCATAGCTCTTTCCATCGACTTCCACAGACATAGTGAATACAGGGGCATGGACAGGACCAGTCTGGGATATTAATTTGTATTGAAGACCAGGTCTCAGTTGGTTTAGTCTCATCAATGCATTCATTGCTTGGGCAGGTTCCACCTTTTCCTCTGCTGCTGTCGGTCACAAACAAAGTTTCAGACGTAATCCAAAGTTTATAGACAAATCGAACATCCCTTTTAAAAATGGTTCTTGCGGGTAACGCTCTTAGATTTACCTTCCTCCATAAACGACTCTTAAGCTTGGTCTATGCCAAGCTGGCTGAACTTGGTCAGTGTGTCATTGGGGACGTTACAATTTACCAAAGCAACTCGTTGGCTTATGAACAGAAGTGTTCCTGTTAAAGACCAGTATCCAATGCCCAAACCTGAACAATGCGGGTGGATATCAGCTAAAGGCAGTCTCAGGGCTTGGCTGCAGTGACCCCATTCTAAGAAAATAGCCTGAAGGCACCAATCCGGCTTACAGGTTAGCATAAATGCTTCACAGCTCCAGGGTCACAGGTTCGATTCCCGGCTGGGTCACTGTCTGTGTGGAGTCTGCACGTCCTCCCCGTGTCTGCGTGGGCTTCCTCCGGGTGCTCTGGTTTCCTCCCACAGTCCAAAGATGTGCGGGTTAGGTGAATTGGCCATGCTAAATTGCCCGTAGTGTCCTAAAAAGTAAGGTTAAGGGGGGGTTGTTGGGTTACGGGTATAGGGTGGATACGTGGGTTTGAGTAGGGTGATCATGGCTCGGCACAACATCGAGGGCCGAAGGGCCTGTTCTGTGCTGTACTGTTCTATGTTCTAAAACCATTCTTGTAAATCTCTTCTGTACTCCCTTGATGCCTTCACATCCAGAACTAGATGCAATACTCCAACTGAGGTCCAACTAGTATCTCATAAAAGCTCAACATAACCTCCTTGCTTTGTGCCCCCATTAATAAGGTTTAATATCTGCTTTCTCAACCTGCCCTACCACCTTTAATATTCTGTGCACACCCAGATCCCTCTGCTCCTACACCACTAAGAGTATTGGATCCTTTGTTTCCGTCTCCCTATGCTCTGCCTACCAAAATGTTTCACCTCATTCTGCCACTCATCCCTCAATTTCGCCAACGTCTATATCCTTTTGAAGTTCTGCATTGTCCTTCTCAGTTTACAGTGCTTCCAAGTTTTGTATTGTCTAAAAATTTTAAATTGTTCCCCGTACACCAGTTTTATAATATTATATACACATCAGGAAAAGTAAGGATCCCAACGCCGATCCCTAGGGAACTCTAATACAAACCTTCCTCCAGCCTGAAAAATATTCAACATGTTGCTACTGTCCTTTTTTCCATGAGCTAGAACTTTTCTCACAAAGTGGGCTGTGCAGTTCTGTATTAAATGCCTTTTGGAAATCCATGTACTGCCTTTATCAACTCTCTTGGCCCCTTGAAATACATGCTGGCTACCCTTAATTAATCTGCACTTGTCCATGTGAGTATTATATTGGTCTTGAATTATAGTTGCTAGAACTTTCCCCACCCCCAAGTTAAATGTATGGACTGTAATTGTTAGGTTTATCCTTGCACCCTATTTTGAACAAGGGCGTAAGCGTTTGCAATTTTCTAGTCCTCCCCATTCTCACTCCTTCAATATCATTTGGCTGCACCTCAACCAGTCCTGTTGTCTTGTCAACTTGCATTACAGCTAGCCTACCCAATACCACCACCTCATCAATTTTAAACCTTCCTCGTGACTGAGTTTCCACCTCTTTCACCATGGCCTGCTAGCATCTTCCCAGGTCAAGACAGATGCAAAGTATTCATTTAATACTACAGAAACCCCATCCTCCATGTGTACCCCAATTGGCCCAACTCTGTTTTAGCATCCTGCGACTACTTATAAACGAATACTTTTGAGATTCCCTTTTATGTTAGCTGCCAGTCTCTTTTCATACTCACTTTTGGCTTCTTTATTTGCTTTTTATAAAAAAAAACGTTCCCTCCGAACCTTCTGCATTCAGTCTGATTCTCAATTGTATTTTCTACCCAACACCTGTAATAAGCAAACCTTTTCTTCTCCATGTAATTTCGACCTCCTTGACATCAGGGAGTTCTGGATTTCTTTGCCCTATCTTTTCCCTTTGAAGGAATGTACCAAGACTGTGCACAAGCCATCTCTTCTTTGAAAGTAGCCCATTATTCAGCTACCTTTTCGCCTGCCAACCCTCGGCTCCAATTTAATCTGCCAGATCCGTTCTTGCCCCATTGGCTTTCTTATGTTGTATAGTTCAATGCTTTTTCCATGGTAATCTTAAATCTTATGATACAATGATCACTGTCTCCTAAATGTTCTTCCACTGGCACTTGGTCCACCGCATTCCCAAGAACCGTGTCTGACAGCACATCCTTTATCATTGTACTGGAAACACACTCTCGGAACTCTTGACCCTTTACATTACCACTACCCTAGATTTGGGTAAAGTCCTGTATTATAAGTACTCTATCATGCTTGCACTTCTTTGTAATTGCCACAATCTGTTCCTCTACATTAGTTGGTGCCTATAAACTACCCCAAGTAATGGAACTGCTCCATTTTTGCTCCTTAGCTCTAGCCAAATTGATTCTATTCTTGCCCCCTCTGGGATATACTCTTCTCCAGCATGGCAATGCTCTCCCTAATCAATAATGCCCCCCCCCCCCCACCTTGCCTCTATCCTGAACACACTGCATCCAGGATTATATAACACCTAGTCCTGCCCTTCCTTGAGGTAACCACAACATTGTAATTCCACATGACAATCTGCACTGAGAACTCACCAATCTTATTTACCATACATTAACATTTTACTTTTCGCCCATTAGACCCCCAGCAGGGTTTTAAAACAGAACAAGTATGCACTATTTCCATATATATTATGCACAAGTTACCATGTCCCACAATACAACTTGGTGCAACATAGATCATAGAATTTAGAGTGCAGAAGGAGGCCATTTGGCCCATCGAGTCTGCACCGGCTCCTGGAAAGAGCACCCTACCCAAGGTTAACACCACCACTCTATCCCCATAACCCAGTAACCCCACCCAACACTAAGGGCAATTTTGGACACGAAGGGCAATTTTTCATGGCCAATCCACCCAACCTGCACATCTTTGGACTGTGGGAGGAAACCAGAGCACCCGGAGGAAACCCACGCACACACGGGGAGGATGTGCAGACTCCGCACAGACAGTGACCCAAGCCGGAATCGAACCTGGGACCCTGGAGCTGTGAAGCGATTGTGCTATCCACAATGCTACCGTGCTGCCCATCCCAGTGCTTTCTATTAAAGTAAAATTTTCAGTTTCCCATCATGCCTGGGAGGAAGCAGCACCAGTAATCAGTAACTTGCCTTTTTTCTGAGTTTTCTTTTTCTTCTTGATGGGAGACTTGTCCTCACCAGAGTCTTCATCCATGGGCCGCTTCACTGGAGTGCTGAATGCACTTGGGGGAATTTGAACTGAAAAATTCAACAGCATCAAATGTTAACAGACACGGTAAACAGATCATCAACAAATACTAACAAGTGGCAACAGATTTATATGCACACAATAAGTTTTCATATTACAGAATACGGAACGGGCCCATTCCCCCTTGGTTTATGGTACATTGTACAACATAAAAAAGGTAGCTACTGTGTAGGATTAATCAAGGCCAGAAATCGCCTAGGGCAGTTTTGATTGTTTACAGGATTGGAGAGGAATTTCGCAGAGTCCTCCCCTTTGATTCTGCCTCTACCCAATCGCCTAACACACATCTGATCCACACGGCTACTTCCAGGAGATCAGTTTTGGGTAGGATAGCTAGTGTACACAATATGTGGGATGTGTTATAGATGACTCGAAGGGTAATTTCCTGACAGTCATTGTTCAAAAAGAAATAATTTTTTGTTCTGTGCAAATCTCAGTTCAATGTAAGTTGGGTATGGTGGAAATCAGGGTTTCAAGTGTGAGTGAGTATAGACATTTCTGAAGAATCTGTAACAGAGAACAAAACAAAACTGGAAAGATATGCCATTCTGGCAATGTGGAGGGCAGTTACTGAACTGAGCCACAGAAGTTGCTGATGAACGTTTAACAAAAGAATAGAGCATTATTAAATAAGGAAACATAGAAAAATAGGAGCAGGAGGAGGCCATTCAGCCCTATGAGAGCCTGTTCCGCCATTCATTAAAAAATTTTTTAAAAATAAATTTAGATTAGACATAGAACAGTACAGCACAGAACAGGCCGTCCGGCCCTCGATGTTGTGCCGAGCAATGACCCCCCCCCCCCCAACCTTACTTTTTAGGACACTACGGGCAATTTAGCATGGCCAATCCACCTAACCCGCACATCTTTGGACTGTGGGAGGAAACCGGAGCACCCGGAGGAAACCCACGCACACACGGGGAGGACGTGCAGACTCCGCACAGACAGTGACCCAGCCGGGAATCGAACCTGGGACCCTGGAGCTGTGAAGCATTTATGCTAACCACCATGCTACCGTGCTGCCCCGTTAATTAGCCAATTATTTTTTCCAATTAAGGGGCAATTTAGCGTGGCCAATCCACCTACTCTGCACATTTTTGGGTTGTGGGGGCGAAACCCACGCAAACACGGGGAGAATGTACAAACTCCACACGGACAGTGACCCAGAATCGAACCTGGGACCTCAGCACCGTGAGGCGGTTGTGCTAACCACTAGGCCACCGTGCTGCCCTGTTCCGCCATTCATAATGATCATGGCTGATCATCCAGCTCAATAGCCTAATACCGCTTTCCCCCATATGCTTTGATCCCCTTCGCCCCAAGTGCTATATCTAACTGCTTCTTGAAACCAGTGTTTTGGCCTCAACAACTTCCTGCGGTAACAAACTCCACAGGCCGGCCACTCTGTGGGTAAAGACATTTCTCCTCATCTCTGTCCCAAATGTAGCCCTGCTGCTTCATGGCGTCGAGGTCCCAGGTTCGATCCCGGCTCTAAGTCACTGTCCGTGTGGTTTGCACATTCTCCCCGTGTTTGCATGGGTTTTCCCCCCACAACCCAAAGATGTGCAGGGTAGGTGAATTGGCCACACTAAATCCCCCTAATTGGAAAAAATGAATTGGGTACTCTAAATTTATATAATAAAAATCTCTGTCCTAAATGGTCTACCCCGCATCCTCAGACTGTGACCCCTGGTTCTGAACACACCCACCATCGGAAACTTCCTTCCTGCATCTACCCTGTCCAGTGCTGTTGGTTTCTATGAGATCTTTCCCCCCCCCATTCTACTGAACTCCAGCGAATACAATCCTAACCGATTCAATCTCTCCACGCAAGTCAGTCCCGCCATTGGGGGCGGCACGTAGCACAGTGGTTAGCATTGCTGCCTATGGCGCTGAGGACCCGGGTTTGAGTCCCAGCTCTGGGTTACTGTCCGTGTGGAGTTTGCACATTCTCCCCGTGTCTGCGTGGGTTTCATCCCCACAACCCAAAGATGTGCAGGTTAGGTGAATTGGCCACGCTAAATTCTTCCTTAATTAGAAAAAAAATAATTGGGTACTCTAAATTTATTTTAAAAAGTCAGCCCCGCCATCTCAGAATCAGTCTGATACAACTTTTGCAGCACTCCTTCCTCAGATAAGGTACAAACAATATTCCAGGTGTGGCCTCACCAAGGCCCTGTATAACTGCAGCAAGATCAGTAATTGGCTTGCTGTAAGAAGACAAAGGGTGGTGGTTGATGGCAAATGTTCATCCTGGAGTTCAGTTACTAGTGGTGTACCGCAAGGATCTGTTTTGGGGCCACTGCTGTTTGTCATTTTTCTAAATGACCTGGAAGTGGGTGTAGAAGGATGTGTGAGTAAATTTGCAGATGACACGAAGGTCGGTGGAGTTGTGGATAGTGCTGAAGGATGTTATAGGATACAGAGGGACATAGATAAGCTGCAGAGCTGGGCTGAGAGGTGGCAGATGGAGTTTTATGCGGAAAAGTGTGAGGTGGTTCACTTTGGAAGGAGTAACAGGAATGCAGAGTATTGGGCTAATGGCAAGATTCTTGGTAGTGTAGATGAACAGAGAGATTTCGGCATCCAGGTACATAAATCCCTGAAAGTTGCCACCCAGGTTAATAGGGCTGTTAAGAAGGCATATGGTGTGCTAGCCTTTATCAGTAGGGGGATTGAGTTTCGGAGCCACAAGGTCATGCTGCAGCTGTACATAACTCTGGTGCGGCCGCTCCTGGAGTACTGCGTGCAGTTCTGGTCACCACATTATAGGAAGGATGTGGAAGCTTTGGAAAGGGTTCAGAGGAGATTTACTAGGATGTTGCCTGGTATGGAGGGAAGGTCTTACGAGGAAAGGCTCAGGGACTGGAGGTTGTTTTCGTTAGAGAGGAGAAGGCTGAGAGGTGACTTAATAGAGACATATAAGATAGTCAGAGAGTTAGATAGGGTGGACAGTGAGAGTTTCTTTCCTCGGATGGTGATGACCAACACGAGGGGACATAGCTTTAAATTGAGGGGTGATAGATATAGGACAGATGTCAGAGGCAGTTTCTTTACTCAGAGAGTAGTAGGGGTGTGGAACGCCCTGCCTGCAACAGTAGTAGACTCGCCAACTTTAAGGGCATTCAAGTGGTCACTGGATAGACATATGGATGAAAATGGAATAGTGTAGGTCAGATAGGCTTCAGATGGTTTCACAGGTCGGCGCAACATCGAGGGCCGAATGGCCCGTACTGCGCTGTAATGTTCTATGTTCTATCCCTGCTCCTGTACTCGAATCCTCTCGCTATGAATTCCAGAATACCATTTGCCTTCTTTACTGCCTGTTGTATGTGCATGCTTACCTTCAGTGGCTGGTGTATGAGGACACCCAGGTCTTGTTGCACATTCCCCCCTCCTAATTTATGGCCATTCAAATAGTAATCCACCATGCCATTTTTGCTACAAAAGAACTATAATACACAAATCCTTCACCTCAACTAAACCTACTCCTACTATACCTTTATAAATATATACACAGATTTGGAAGGATAACACAAGTCACAAAATCTATCTTATACACCTGCATTAGTCCAGTCCATATAAACCAACAGGCGACTGGTGATCAGACACGCGTCACTTTGAAACCAAGTGACAGATACCACCGAAAACAACTTCTCTGGATCTCTCTTCAACTCCCCCGAGAAGCTGGTCACACTGAGCCATCTTGTCTCAGACGTGGGGTCTTTTAACTTGGGTTTCCAATCTCCAATTTTGAAGAACTTGCCCTGGAAATTATGCTTTCACTTGGACACCTTCAACAAGGATCCACCCCTCGGGTTTCAGATTTCTCACCAGATATTCCTCTCCCTTGGATTGCATTCAAGCTGCATCTGCACACACTCAGGTATCCAGCTGTACCAACATAAAACTCTGTTTCACAGGCCCATAGTAAGGCCTTTAGTTCCTTTAGTTCTCCACTGATCATCTGTCTTCTCCCAAACTCATCTTTTTCCAAGTTTGCTTCCAGCAGCATCCTCTTTAAACTTAAAGCCTCCCTCTACTCACTCCTGATTTCACTGAACAGGACTGTTTCCAAAATTCCTATTCTTTTCCTCTGTTCTTATCCTTTAACACAAGTTTTCTTGCGAACTTTTTCCTTTTTCTTTAGGACCTGCTCCCCAGTTCCTTCAGCCAGTGCACTGCTGACAACTTGTTATCTCTTGAAATCCAAACTCACTCAACATTCACTGTTGCATTAGAGCAACTCATCAGTTCTTATTTTCATCAGCAATCTTCTAGTTTGTCCAGTTAGAGGCTGGAACCCTTCACTTTAGAGCACAATCACCAACTGAGCTAGAAACTGCTGTTCTGTCTCTATGGCAACAGCACAGTTTATTCACTTTGCTTTTTAACTTGCTCAAATTTCAAGTGTGGTAAAGCCTCATTAAAAATGCAAGTTATACAACTGTTCCAGACCTACTTTCTCCACTTGAAAATGTAACGAGACCCAGGCTCCAACTTTTTAAACCAATGAATAAAGAAGATGAATTAAAATTTATTCCTAATACCCATAACAAACGTATTTCTTCTGGGGGCCATAACACCATACCTATACCATTTCCTGCAGGTTTGTATATAGTTACAAGTAGTAATAAATATTTTTCTGGAAGGCAAGATGTAACTAGTGGGGCGCCACAGGATTCAGTCCTTGGGCCCCAACTATTTACAATCTATATTAATGACTTGGATACAGGGATAAAAGGTACTATAGCCAAATTTGCAGATGACACAAAAATAGGTGGGACAGTAAGTTGCAGTGAGGAAATAAGAACCGTACAAATGGATATGATAGCTTAGGAGAATGGGCCAAAATGTGGCAGATGGAGTTTAAGGTGGATAAGTGTGAGGTCACCCATTTTGGTCGGAGAAATGGGAAGGCAACTTATTATCTAAATGGGGAGAGACTTTGGGAGTTCCGATGCAGAGGGATCTGGGTGCATGAGTCACAGCAAACGAGCATGCAGGTACAGCAAATAAAGAAAGTCCAGAATTATGAGTTACAGTTTGAGGATAAGGGGTAAATCTTTTAGGACTGAGACGAGGAGAAATTTCTTCACCAGAGAATGGTGAATCTGTGGAAGTCGCTACCACAGGAAGTAGTTGAGGCCAAAACAGTGTAATTTCAAGACGGAATTAGATAAAGCTCTTGGGGATAAAGCAATCAAATGATAAGAGGGGGAAAGGCGGGATCAGGGTATTGAGCTTGATGGTCGGCCATACCGTGACGGACAGCACGGTAGCATTGTGGATAGCACAATTGCTTCACAGCTCCAGGGACCCAGGTTCGATTCCAGCTTGGGTCACTGTCTATGCGGAGTTTGCACATCTTCCCCGTGTCTGCGTGGGTTTCCTCCGGGTGCTCAAGTTTCCTCCCGCTGTCCAAAGATGTGCAGGTTAGGTGGATTGGCCATGATAAATTGCCCTTAGTGTCCAAAATTGCCCTTAGTGTTGGGTGGGGTTACTGGGATAAGGTGGAGGTGTTGAACTTGGGTAGGGTGCTCTTTCCAAGAGCCGGTGCAGACTCGATGGGCCGAATGGCCTCCTTCTGCACTGTAAATTCTATGATATCATAATGAATGGCGGAGTAGGATCGAAGGGCCGAATGGGCTCCTCTATTTTCTATAAGCTAAAGATGATCTTACCTTAGACAAGGCAAACCAGCTAGTTAGACTGTCTTGAGCTGTGTGAGCAACATGGAACAATCCTAGGGGAGAGAATACAACATGGGGCAGAAGCCAACCCTCACTGCAGCCTGTCAGGGGCAATCCAAGTCAGGGAAAACAATTCCTGAAGTACCCAGCAGAGTAATCCTACCAGTGCTGCGATGCAAGGCACTCTCACAGGAGAGATCAGTGTCCTGCGACTACAGCCAATACAACAAAGGCACACTTTGGCAAACCGTACAAGTCAAAACACCAGCACCGCATAGATAGCCAAAGTTACACCATGAGTTTGAGACTGAAAACCCACAAGAGAGGCAGCGATGCTTCAAAGATTTCGGTTTTTAATTTTGGAATACTGATATCCTGGTAAATGCTAACCCAACAAATGTTACATTAGATTGGAGTACCATAAGCACAGTCCTGTTAGACAAACAACTGTGGCTCAAAGGCCTGTGACGAAGAACGGACGGGGGAAACTCTCAATCACTGGCATGATCTTGGAACCACTTGGGTATGGCAGTGAACAGATTGATGTACGCCATCCTTAACCAGCCTGTGTCTCTCTTTTTCTCCTGGGCAGACATGCCCACATCACCCTGGATCTTCCTCAACAGCAGAGAATGTCAAGACTACCATAGTCTTTAGCCTGACAGAACAGCATGGTCCCGAGTACTCAAACTCGAAAAAAGGGTACTGCAACCCTGATTTCACCCTTGATCTCCTCTTGTGGAGCAGGTTTGTCCATGATCATTCCAGGTCTGGGAAAGTCCCAGTGGTCAGATCAACCTACCTGCCCACAAGATTACCATGATACCTCCACTGGAAGTGACACGAGAAGTTGATGCAAACACCACCACCAGAGGGTCACTCAGGAGAGAGTCCTGTCAAGTGGTCATCATCTAATCCATTGATTGTTGGGACTCTCTCCCGAGGTCTCATTTGCCGAAAGCCAGAGAAGCACGAAGGAGGGGTTTAAAGGTAGACATCCAAGACACACCCCAGCGAAGACTCAATGTGGAGGTGACCATTTGGAAGACAGAACAGAGAAGGAAGTAAATCAGCGAGACCCACCTTCGCAACAACTGAGAGACTCCGGGAATAGGACCCATGGCTCACCGAGTCCATCAATACAGGTAGAATAACGAACCGTGGGAATCTTTAGTATATGGTTTTGGGCTAATTTAAGGGTCAACGTTGTCATTGAATAAAATTGGTTTGACTGATGGGCCGAGTGGCCTCGTTCTGCACTGTCGGGATTCGATGACTCTGATTTGTCCCACACAAGTGCCAATGACCTGTTGACCTTTATTTTCCTCGCTAATAAAGACATCTGGGTAAAACTTTTGATTAATACACAGGTCAAAGTATCTTGAGATTTTACAGATACAACTGATAACAATAAACAAAGATGTACCTGTTAGGCAGGGAGGAAGTGGTCGAGCGAGGGAACCATGGGTTACTAAAGCAGTTGAAACACTTGTCAAGAGGAAGGAGGCTTATGTAAATATGAGACGTGATGGTTCAGTTAGGGCGCTTGAGAGTTACAAGTTAGCTAGGAAGGCTCTAAAGAGAGAGCTAAGAAGAGCCAAGCGAGGACATGAGAAGTCTTTGGCAGGTAGGATCAAGGATAACCCTAAAGCTTTCTATAGATATATCAGGAATAAAAGAGGTAAGAGTAGGGCCAGTCAAGGACAGTAGTGGGAAGTTGTGCGTGGAGTCCGAGGAGAGGTGCTAAATGAGTATTTTCCATCTGTATCAACACGGGAAAAAGACAAAGTTGTCGAGGAGAATACTGAGATACAGACTACTAGACTAGAAGGGCTTGAGGTTCATAAGGAGGAGGTGGTAGCGATTCAGGAAAGTGTGAAAATAGATAAGTCCCCTGGGCCGGATGGGATTTATCCTAGGATTCTCTGGGAAGCTAGGGAGGAGATTGCTGAGCCTTTGGCTTTGATCTTTAAGTCACCTTTGTCTACAGGAATAGTGCCAGAAGACTGGAGGATAGCAAATGTTGTCCCCTTGTTCAAGAAGGGGAGTAGAGATAACCCTGGTAATTATAGACCAGTGAGCCGTACATCTGTTGTGGGAAAAGTCTTGGAAAGGTTTATAAGAGATAGGATGTATAATCATCTGGAAAGGAATAATTTGATTAGAGATAGTCAACATGGTTTTGTGAAGGGTAGGTTGTGCCTCACAAACCTCATTGAGTTCTTAGAGAAGGTGACCAAACAGGTGGATGAGGGTAAAGCAGTTGATGTGGTGTATATGGATTTCAGTAAAGCGTTTGATAAGGTTCCCCACGGTAGGCTATTGCAGAAAATACAGAGGCATGGGATTCAGGGTGATTTAGCAGTTTGGATCAGAAATTGGCTAGTTGATAGAAGACAAAAGGGTGGTGGTTGATGGGAAATGTTCTGACTGGTATCCAGTTACTAGTGATGTACCACAAGGATCTGTTTTGGGGCCGCTGCTGTTTGTCATTTTTATAAATGACTTGGGGGGAGGGTGTAGAAGGATGGGTGAATAAATTTGCAGATGACACTAAAGTCGGTGGAGTTGTGGACAGTGCAGAAGGATGTTACAAGTTACAGAGGGACATAGATAAGCTGCAAAGCTGGGCTGACAGGTGACAAATGGAGTTTAATGCAGAAAAGTGTGAGGTGATTCATTTTGGAAGGAATAACAGGAAGACAGAGTACTGGGCTAATGGTAAGATTCTTGGTAATGTGGACGAGCAGAGAGATCTCGGTGTCCATGTCCATAGATCCCTGAAAGTTGCCACCCAGGTTGAGAGGGTTGTTAAGAAGGCGTACGGTGTGTTAGCTTTTATTGGTAGAGGAATTGAGTTTCGGAGCCATGAGGTCATGTTGCAGTTGTACAAAACTCTGGTGCGGCCGCATTTGGAGTAATGCGTGCAGTTCTGGTCACCACATTATAGGAAGGATGTGGAAGCATTGGAAAGGGTACAGAGGAGATTTACAGGGATGTTGCCTGGTATGGAGGGAAGATCATGAGAAAAGGCTGAAGGATTTGAGGCTGTTTTCGTTAGAGAGAAGGTTAAGAGGTGACTTAATTGAGGCATACAAGATGATCAGAGGATTAGATAGGGTGGACATTGAGAGCCTTTTTCCTCGGATGGTGATGTCCAGCACGAGGGGACATAGCTTTAAATTGAGGGGAGATAGATATAGGACAGATGTCAGAGGTAGGTTCTTTACTCAGAGTAGTAAGGGCGTGGAATGCCCTGCCTACAACAGTAGTGGACTCGCCAACACTAAACGCATTCAAATGGTCATTGGATAGGCAAATGGACGATAAGGGAATAGTGTACAGGAGCTTTAGAGGGGTTTCACTGGACGGCGCAACATCGAGGGCCGAAGAGCCCGTACTGCGCTGTAATATTCTATGTTCTAAAGATGTGCTGTTAACATACAGAAGACTACAAAGACTTTCTTAACAGACAAGTTCTGTAACCAACACCATTACAACAGATGACCTAGTATTTGTTTGGAAACTTATAATTGATCTGTAAATTGTGTGATACAAATAGTGAAATCACAAAGCTATTTACACTTTAAATTTAAGGGCTGCACATGTTGCACTTCCTACCTGTGTAATCCACTGGATTTTCATTTTTTGGCTTTCTAGGAAGTTTTGACGGCAGCGGATCCATTCCCAATACTTTATGCAACTGCCCAAAAGCAGCCAGGCGCAGCGCATGCTAAAAAGATGGAGAGGTTTTAAAATAGTTAATGTAATGCAATTCGGAAGCACAGAACCAAGCTGTTAAAATGCAAAGTAGTTCTTACCTGACTGCTTTGGGTTATGTCCTCTCTCTGCTGTCTGGTAAGACTGCCAATGGCATCTGTAGCATCTTTTTCACATGGATCATAGATACCAGGTCCATCTATAGTGAATGCAAGGAGAGTGTTAGTGAGATGAAAATAATAATAAATCTTTATTGTCACAAGTGGGCTTATATTAACACTACAATGAAGTTACTGTGAAAAGTCCCGAGTCGCCACATTCTGGCGCCTGTACGGGTACACTGAGGGAGAATTCAGAATGTCCAAATTACCTAACAGCACGTCTTTCAGGACTTATGGGAGGAAACCGGAGCACCCAGAGGAAACCCATGGACACAGGGAGAATGTGCAGACTCCACACAGACAGTGACCCAAGCCGGGAATCCAACCTGGGACCCTGGAGATGTAAAGCAACAGTGCTAACCATTGTGCTACCATGCCGCCCATAAAATTAATTCGCCACTGGGTGGGATTGTACCACCAACCTTTCAGTTAACAGCAGAATGCACTAACCGATTGCGCCACAGAAATAGAGATCAGAATAGCAACACATTTCGTCCCTTAATCTGAAAAGGAAAACTGAGCAATAGGGACAACTAACCAATGCCATAATGTAGACCAAGGCATCTTGGGGCAACCGAAATAAAAACAGGTAGGCAGCATATATCCTTATGTACCAACAGAAACACCAATTGAAAAAGGCCTCTGTGGCGCTGTTTCTTCATGTGATCCGATATAGAATGGAAGAAAAATGACTTCCCGGTTGTTCTTCTTTTGTTTTATAAATTTAGAGTATCCAATTCATTTTTCCAGTGAAGGAGCAATTTAGCGTGGCCAATCCACCTACTCTGCACATCTTTGGGTTGTGGGGGCGAAACCCACGCAAACATGGGGAGAATGTGCAAACTCCACACGGACAGTGACCCAGAGCCGTGATCGGAACCTGGGTCCTCATTGCCGTGAGGCAGCAGGGCTAACCACTGTGCCACCGTGCTGCCCATTCCCCGTTGTTCTAGCGACCAATGCAGTAGCAAGATGACATCACCATCATCGCTACCACAGAAAGTAGTTGAGGCCAAAACATTGTACGTTTTCAAAAAGCAGTTCATTTTGCAACTTGGGATAAAGAGGATCAAAGGATGGGGGTTGAATCAGAGTTGAATGACCAGCCATGATCATAATGAATGGCAGAGCAGGCTCGAAGGGCCGAATGGCCTCCTCCTGCTCCTATTTTCGATGTTTCTATGTGCCTCCTTTACAATAAAGAGGTGACCTTCTGGTAAAGTTACAGAGGCCCTGCCACAGACAACGATCTCACCTATCTTGGACTTTTAGCATTAATGGCTGTCGGAACTAAAAGTGCTTCAATTCCAATCAAATCAATAGTTGGACCAAAGAGTCAGGAAACAAAAGTAGAAGTGATAAATATATTTAACAATTTCAATTATTTGTTAACATCTGGCAAAAGCATCAACTGTGTCAAGCACGTACCCATCATTAAAATTCCAGAAGCCAGACACTCCAAGACTCTTCGCATTGCCTCTCCTGCACCCAGAGGTCGGTTCGCAGTTCCAATTGCTTTTTCACAGATCAATTCTAAAGGCTAAACACAAAAGGCCAAATTGAAGCCTTTGCTGTGAAGTTGATGATGTATGCTCAAATCAATCCCTACACAACTAATAGGTGCATCTGAAGTGCATAACTTAATAGTACTGTATGAAGATGATATCTGATATGGTAACAAGATAATATTTTTGATTCAAACTGGTATTATGCAAGACATCAATTAAACTGGTTAGAGGTGTGTATGGTGAGGTGGGTGGACAGGAGGCCTGGGGACGGGGGGAGAAGGGAGGAAAGAAATACAAGGTAGAAGAGAAAGGTATAGCTGGATTACAATCAGAAAGCAAACCATCTTCAGCTACTTCAATTACCTTCCTGTTATATATTTAGAAATGGAAACATTGACTGATGATTGCACAATGTTCAGTTCTGTCTGGGGCTCCTTAGATACTGTACTGATGCAGTCCCTGGCTACAGCAAGACCTGGGCAGTGTTCAGGTTTGGGTGTTAATGTGGCACAAATGCTATTTGTCATGTAATAACTTATCAGGCAATGACCATCAGGAACAAGAAAGAATCTAAAACCATCTCCCCATGACATTCAATGTTACCCTCAATGAATTCTCCATCAACATTCTGGATTTACCATGGTTCAACCACAAATACCATGGCTCTAAGAGCAGGTCAGAGGCTGAATATTCTACAGAAAGTAACTCGCCTCCCAACTTTCCAAAATCTGTCCACCATCTACAAGGTACAAGACTGGAGTGCTGTGGAATACCCTCCAATTGCCTGGATGAGTGCAGCTCCAGCAACGCTGAACAAACAATACCATCTGGGACAAAATGCCCATTTAATTAGCATTCCACCCACAACCTCCATTACCGGTACACAGGAGCAGGAGTGCTAACCAGACAAGATGCACGGCCCGTGAGAACACCACTGTCTGCCAATTCCACTCCAAGTCATACAACATTTTGAACTGGAAATATATTTCCATTTCTTCATTGTCACTGGGTCAAAGTCCTAAACCTCAACAGTAGTGTACGTAGAACATACTGTAGGTGTACAACACTAGTTAGAATGCAGTAGTTTAAAAAATAATAATAATCAAATTCGAAGTTGGAAATTGAATGACATGCAGGGTCAGGTGAAGAAATTTGGGTCTGTCAAGGAGACTGAGCTTAAAACCACCAATTTCTCAAGGGAAATTAGGAATGGGCAATAAATGCCGACTTTTCAATAAATCCCACAATACATGAATGAATTAAAAAAAATACAAGCACAGGCTGGATTTAAAAACAACTCAAGAAAAATGTCCCACACACACACACACACACCATTAATCTTCAGACTATAGGTCTAAACAATGATGGCTCTGATGACAGGAGCAATAAGCTAGAAAACATGTTCACATACCCATCCTTTAAGTGGTGCCCAGGTGGGAACTCTTGAACACAAATCCCGTAGAACACGGATGACAATGACACATGACTTCAGCCCGTTTGCCCTGGCCTAGAAAACCGTCGAGCAGAAAGTTAGTGTCTCAGTTATTGACCAGTGAGCAAATTCAGCATAAAATGCCAATGTTCAAATCTGCAGTGCTACTTTGTCAAGGGTAAAAAAGTCTTTACATTTAAAAATGAGAGCTATATATCAATCTAGCATTTTAAAAGTGAGCAAAATTACTCTTAAAACAAAGCAGCAACAATGCAATAATACACAAAATAAATTAACATGTTAATCCCTGAAACCCCCTCCCCAAATGAAGAGCTGCATCTTACTAAGATTACACTCAGTTACTTAAGTGCTTATTAGCAGCTGTGCAGAGACAGAAGCTAAGTGTTGCACAGAAATTTAAAATTCCAATATCAATTCAACACAGGTAATTAATAACTGAACACAATCAATAATTTTAATAAAAAACTTTCTACTTTAGACAATAATGTAAGAACAAGATCCAAACCTGGAACCATTTGGCGTGTCGCAGGGACGCCAAGGCGGTTAGGCATTTCTGCCTGTCCAATACATCCGCAGGCTCACTCATCGTTACTGTTTCTATTGATGAAGTGGAATAAGAAGACAGGCAGTTTGACCAAGGGGTTTCTGTCATGCGGCGGGGAGCGGCAGCATCCTATTGGGCAAACAGGGCTCCCCACCAAAGTCAAGTTGTAGTGAACACTCTCTCAACATCTCTATTGAATCTACTTGTGTTGTAGCTAACCATGGAGAACACTAGTCTACACCTGAACACCAAATGAGCAGACAGAGCCTGAACGAGTGTACACTAATGCCTGTAGTATTATGTCTGCATTATTTATCACTTTAAAATGCTGTCCTAAACAGTTGCTGTGGGCCTAACTGCATTTTACTGCTGGTGGTGCGGAGGAACACTATTCTACTGGTTATGAGGTATTGCCTAACATAATAACGTGTTTAATGAGCTACGCTAGGAACCAGAAAAAGGCAACTATCAAGTAGGCCTAGGCCTCTGTCCGGGGGAAACCCCCTCTGCCCACGAGGGTCGACTGCCCAGGCCCCCATGACAGAGAGCGTCCAGTTGGTCAAAGGTCCAGCGTCCCTAAAAGAATTGACAAACTAGAAGGCTTGGTAGACGTGATGAAATAGTAAATCCACAGGCAATATCAAAAAGATCAAAAACACCATAAAAAATGTTATATACAGTGGGAAACTGTCGAGCGTCTGTACAAAGCAGTTGTGTGCTTAAAAACTGTGGTTGTTCAGATTTAGACCGTTATCTGAAGTCTAACAAGTTGGTGCACAGGCTTTCAACATCAAATGAGATATTAGCTCCACTATTACACTGCTCAGTCTCCCACTGCATATTCAAAACTTGTTGACGTCTGCACTGCAGCAAAAAACTGAATGGTCTGGTGCTTCCATTACTGACCAGAGTTTCAAATAAAATCAGTTTGCCATGGATATTCCTGACTAATGAGTCCAAAGCCAAAGCCATCAACAGATTTGACAATATATTAACTCGGCAAATCATAATTAAGTAGCACAGGTTCTGGAGGCATACCAGGCAGCAAAATAATAGAATACTTGCCAGATTGGCTGAAGCCAGAGCCCAGCTTGGAAACTGCATTGATACACTGAGCCTCAGGCACCAGGCAAGTCCCACTATCAAACTCCAGCCCGTGCCGAGTTCAGCTATCCTTCCTGCAGCATCCGATTTCAAAGTATAGAACAGTGGGCAAATGAGCTGATCTCCCACCATGTAAAATTCAAACAATGTAAAAATAACGGTAGCAAAGGACAATATAGTAGCTTACAAATAATGTCTTTGAATAAAATAAGAACTTGTAACTAAGCATGGATATAGTTACTAAAACTAGGCTTAAGCTTTATGCATTGAATCCTGAACTGCCATCCATAAATGAGTTGCCCAGCAGTAGAATGACATGTTAGTAAACTGGAAGCATGCTACCTGGTTTTTAACCCATGCACCCAGTGATGTTCAAGGTCAACCACCTCAGACATTAAAAACTCAAGCACAAGAACCAAATTGATCAAGAATCAATCACTTACATGTGCCAAGTAAATAACTTCAGATTGCTCTAAAATCTGCCAAGTTAAGCTAAAGGTTTGATTGCAAAGCTGAGTTGATTTACAAAATAGAACTCAAAAGAAAATTGATGTGCAAGGTGACCGATAGTCACTTTTCCCTGGTGCCAAATTGGGGATATTTAGAGCTATTGGCACTGCCCACTAGGCACTGCTGCTGTAACTGCCATGACCAATTGTCCACAGCCAACTTACTACAGCCACAAAGTTCCCCAAATACTCTGGAAAGCAACATTTGCATGCTAGACAGCGGACTCTAGTCAATGGAATCATATCACAGATAATATAAACAGAAGCTTGCAGTAATTCCCAATTGAATCTCTATAATCACAATAAGACTAGTCTAATGATAATTACCAGCCAGGGATAGGTGAGCATTTAGAGCTCTTAAGCTCATTTAGTTCCCATTAAACTGCATAATCTTTGCCTTCACTTCCACTTCTGCCAAACAATAATCCAACCGTCTGAATATACCTAATCAGCAGCCTCCTGGATGAAAACTGTCAGTACTTTAATGGGAAAAAAAATCCATAAATAAAACTGAAGACTACCTCAAATGAGTGTGATGGCTGATTTGAGACCCACACAGTATAAAGATACATGCATGTCATGTTGGAACTTCAACAGCTCAAAATTAATAAAAACATTGGATTCAAATCAGGCCATGAAGAGCCAAACATTACCTAAAACTCTGCCAGCCATGTATCAGGTGGTCTTTTTCAGAAGCTAAGCAACATTTGAAAAAGGCCCAACAGTCATTTTTGCTGCAATGCAAACTTACTCGCGTATAAACCAGTGGTTTTGAACAACTTGCATACATGCACAGTCAAGGACATTTCTCAACTTAGCTTTAAGGCTTCTAAGGTTATTTGTTCAGAAGCCTGAAGTCATTTTATTACAGATAGATTTAAAGTAGTAAGAATATTTACTGTGTATTGGACCACCAAAAGGCTACAATTGCAAAGATAACATGTCAAGCAGTTACAGGATGTAAAGCTGCAGTATACTACAGACCATGGATGCCTCAGCTGCCATATGGAGGTACACAGTAAGACAGTTTTAAAAGGGATAGATATAAAAGGTGACCTCTGATGACAACAATCTCAATGTCTATGGGTGTTAATAGATGGAACTTTTTTCAGGCCGTAGCACAATGACTGGTACATACTCCAATATGGCAGAACTAGGCTAGTCACTCTTGCAAGATTTAACATTTAAAAGCGAGACACTGCCATTCATCGAAGACTATGCTACTTGCTCCCATACAATTTATAAAAGAGCTTTAAAAAATTCACTAGTACAGTAATCCCACATTTAGCGTGTCTAATATCTTCCAGGCAAATGGCATGCTAAATGAAATAAAAATTCCCATATGATATGTAATAAGGATGGGTCATGTTCCTGACCTCACTGTTCCTCCTGCTGACACAGAAATCATATCACAGTAAAAAGCATATTTTAGCCTCCTCAGCCCCACAACATAGACGCAGGGGTGATGAGGAGTGAGCACCAGCCTGGAGTCCAGGACCACTACTGGGCCTGGAGTTCTGGTACTTTTAGCAGCTGTTTGCAGATGGGCCCGACCCTGCAAACAGCCCGATGACAGGAACAGAAAAGATGCAGTCTCACCGGGAGAGGCTGGGAATTGGTCCCTGTCCCATCAGGAAAGCCCAGTATCATTCAGGAATAATAATAGGAGTAAACCCTTGTGGCACATCAATTGTGCTAAAAAAAAGTACTGATGTTGTAGCTGGCAGTGCCATCAGAAAATGTTGCCAACATGAAACTTGCTCTAAAATGAAAACAAGTCATTGGAAAGCGCTCTAAATACAGGATTACTGTATAACCCAGCTCCATATTTGGGTCTGCGACTGCAAGTGTAAAATTACCCCTCTCCCAACCACCACCAAATGCCTACTTGAATTAAGTCCAATTAATCAACATGTTAATCAGCTGCGCACAACTTTATACACCAGAACAAATCCCAAGGTACTCAACATATACAGTGGTTTAGGTCCCACCTCCTTGAATCACAATCCATATCCCAAATTTCTTCTGACAAGACTATCTAATAAATAGCTTCTACCTGCAGACCCAATGAAGGAATGAAGTTGGGAGCAAGTGAATTTTCAATGCCCATGGTGAAATATATAAATCTGTAACTGTCAACGAGTTAGTGAGTTTTTACATATCAAATGTTTTGAAGAGGGTGGTCAGAAGAAACATAGTAAAAGAGCACAGGAGAAATGCACTACCCTTCATGCAATTCTCCTGACAGCACAAAAACATTGAAAATGCACATCACTGCAGGCAGAGTGATTCATATGGTCACTAACATACTCTTGCCTCCAGTCGGCCAAGAGAGGGCTCTCGCCACCAATAGAGGTGAAGATGTATTGAAAATGCCACGTGGAAACTTTGATTGAAGATGGCACCCTCAAGGCTAATCTTCCAGTTTCAGCCCCGCAGTATATTCAGTATCTGTGATCTTATTACAATCTCTGTTTATGTGGCAATTCAATACAAAAAAAAGATGTTAATTATGTCAAATTTACTCAGTCTGGTTTCTTATTTTAGAGAAAAACTACTCCAAGCAAAAATAAATTTGACAGCACTTGTACTGTCAATTCATTCTTGGGTGGAATGTAGTTGTGTGCTAGCATTCATACATTAATGAACTGTGGAGATTGGACAATCAGACCTCAGATAACCAAGACCTTCATCCCCTCTGTCTAAGCTCGATGTGAAGCCATGTTGTGTTCAAACAACAGTTTTCCACTAAATAAAATCTTACTGTCTACACTGCAGTCAACATCAGGTCACAGAGGATACGGCAATGAATAAGATCATGTAATCAATCGTATCTTAATATAATATATTGCAGCTTTAACCTCAAAGACATGACCCACGAACAAGCTATATTGACGGCCCAATAAACATTGTAAGCTGCGGGTTGGAGTTTGCCACCTACAACCCATCCTACCTCCAGCAGCCTGCTTCTCAAACTCTTCTCGAACCAGAGGGGAGGTCAACTTGATCTTCAAGGTTAGTGGCTCCTCTTTGTCATTCTTTATAATAATGGCTGCATCTTTAATTGAAGGATTTATTTCGTATTTTTCCTCAGTAATAGTCTGGACAAATAAAACAAAAATTAGGTGTACCAATTCTCTTCGCTATCTTAAACTATTAAAAGGCACGTCCACACTACTCTGACATTGCCCGTTTTAATATTCGGATAATGCCACACAATCCAGATTAATGGATTGGTTTAGGTTCTACTTGCTGGAACCAGTCCCAATTCTCTTTGACATTGCAGAATTGGTGGTCAACTTTACTTTGCCAGTACTTTTAAGATGAACTCTAAAATTAAACATTTGACCTGGAAGAAAGTATTTCTTACCGCAAATTGTACAGCCAGATTATCTTTGACCTTTGTCAGTAACGACCTGGTAGGTTTGTCCCGGCACAACAGCACAAGTTCAAGGTCAAGATCTCCCTTGAGAAGGAGGCCCTTGGCTACCAACCCAACTCTCATCACCCCACGTAGGGTCCGGCTGGCATTCTGTTCCGTAGACTTCTGCTCCCTATTACGGGAAGGAAATTAAACATTTCACCTCTAGACCATTACCGAAACACACATCATGTTATCACTCAAAGATTTTCTAACATCCAAAATTAGATAGCATATTCAGCAGCCAACATAGAAAAAAAATAAAAATAAATGGGAGGCTAATATATAAATTGCCAGCATTGTCTTCACCCAAGAACATTAATGTGGTCCTGACATTCACACTCAAGCTTCCTTTAAACATATAAATTTGGGAACAGAATAGATAGGATAGATGCGGGCAGGTTGTTTCCACTGGCGGGTGAAAGCAGAACTAGAGGGCATAGCCTCAAAATAAGGGGAAGTAGGTTTAGGACTGAGTTTAGGACGAACTTCTTCACCCAAAGGGTTGTGAATCTGGAATTCCCAGTGAAGCAATTGAGGCTCCTTCATTAAATGTTTTCAAAATAAAGATAGATAGTTTTTTGAAGAATAAGGAATTAAGGGCTATGGTGTTTGGGCGGGAAAATGAAGCTGAGTCCACAAACGATGAGCCATGATCTCATTGAATGGCAGAGCAGGCTTGAAGGGCCAGATGCATACTCCTGCTCCTAGTTCTTATGTTCTTTATGTTCTTAATAGGGATCCTGCCATATTGGCAAGCTGATACCAGCAAGGTGACAGAATCAGTGGTTTTGACAGATATTCAAGTGAACCATTCAACTACCTAAAAAAATAAGTCTCTCAATGAGGCAGGAAAAAATGTTTGCAAAATAATATCTATCTAAAATAGAATCCAATTAGCTTAAACTGAGTATTGGGTTAATAGGCAAGCTTTACATTTAAGCATTTTATGGTATGTTTGTTTGTTATTTACAGCACAGAAGGAGGCCATTCGGCCCATCGTGTCTGCACCGTCTCCCAGGCTAGTCCCATTCCCCAGTCCTTTCCCCGTAGCCTCGAAATTCAGCACTTTCAAATATATATCCAGCTCTTTTGAAACCTCCAATGGAATCCGCCTCCACCTCTCTCCCAGACAGTGCATTCCACACCCCAACAACTCTCTTAATAGATTCTCCTCATCTCACTCCGAGCTCTCTTGCTGACCATCTTGAAACTGTGGACCCCCCCCCCCATCACTGACTTACCAACTAGTGGAAACAGAATATCCTAGTGGTGCTGGTAGATAGATAAGTATTGGGCAGGATACAAGGGATAACTCCCCGACTCTTCTCCAAAACACTGCCATGAAATCTTATGTCCACTGGAGAGGGGATGAAGTAGGACTTCTGTTTATAATCTCAACTAAGACAAATCTACATCACAAATTCCTACAGTGCAGAAGGAGGCCATTTGCAGCATCTAGTCTGCACCGAGAACACCCCACCCAGGCCCACTCCCCCGCCCTATCCCCCTAACCTGCATATCTTTGGACATTATTGAATCATAGAATTTAGTGCAGAAGGAGGCCATTCGGCCCCATCGTGTTTGCACCACCCTTGGAAAGAGCACCCTACTTAACCCCACGTTTCCACCCTGTCCTCGTAACCCAGCCACGCCACCTAATGTTTTGTACATTATGGGGCAATTTTGCATGGCCAATCCACCTAACCTGCACATCTTTGGACTTTGGGAGGAAACCGGAGCACCCGGAGGAAACCCAAGCAGACACCACACAGTTACACAAGGCGGGATTTGAACCTGGGTCCCTGGCGCTGTGAGGTAGCTGCGCTAACCACTGTGCCACCCTCAAGTTGTTATGGATAGGCATTGGCCACTTGAAGAGGAACAAGGGCTTTTTAAAAAAGATCTTTGTGAGGTTATGCAAGTGGCATAATAAAATAAAAATTGACCTGCAGAGTCTATTGGTTAAAGTTTTCCTTTAAAAGTATTCTGAACAGCAAATAACTGCCCAGCTTTTACCTTTCCTTTAAAGACACAGTTTAAGTATGCAAGCAATATGGAGGCATCAGGTTAGAAAACAATGAATCAAATTGTCGTGCATAGAATTTGAAAGTCTACATTTGTGATAGTAGCTGCATTATGATTACAGATTTATCTCGTGAGCTAATGTTTGTCATAAGAGTTTTTGCTTCTGTACACAATCTACCAGTTCAATTATTTAAAAAATGGCATACATGGTAAAGTTGTCATGGTCTTCCGTTCTGTGAAAGAAAAAGAAAAACAAGTCACCATACAAATGTACTTAACTGGTGGTGTCATCCATGCTTCAGCTCAGTCTTAACTACCCTTTCAGGTGAGTACACTATATCATAGTTATTTCAATTTTTTCAACAGTTTTAACATAGCACTGGAGTCCAGAATAGGGTAGACCACAAGCACCCCCTCCCTCAAGGCAAACACACATTTGAGCCACGTAACTTTTCATTTCTCTCACCACATAAAATTTCACAGGTATTGAAATGTTTGCTGAGAACAGAAATATTTCTAATAAACACATTAGAATTTATTCAGAGTCATCATTTTAAAAGCCACTAGGCTCAAATTTGTGACCAAATTAAATTGTCTACCATTATCGATCTAAACGTGATGCACTTAAACAATGTAGGAATTTTTTAAAAGGGTCGCTTGAGTGAATCATTTAGTCCATTTTTCTGGAATTGCAGCTTATCGATTCAAGTTATTCATATACTCTGGTGCCAGCTTCCTGGTTCAGAGTTTTGGGGATATTTGTTACCGTTTTTAGGAAGGGGCAATAACAGCAGGAGGTCAACATTTCATATAAACAGTAAATGGTGGGACCAATTAGGAGCCAAAATCAAGAGCTTCTTGTGGAGATAGTCAGTGGGCATCACTGGTCCTAAATGAATACTTTACACATCTACTTTACCAGCATGCTTACAATGTCGCAGATTTTTAAAAATATAACATTGGGGCCTCACGGTAGCATGGTGGTTAGCATCAATGCTTCACAGCTCCAGGGTCCCAGGTTCGATTCCTGGCTGGGTCACTGTCTGTGTGGAGTTTGCACGTCCTCCCTGTGTGTGCGTGGGTTTCCTCCGGGTGCTCCGGTTTCCTCCCACAGTCCAAAGATGTGCGGGTTAGGTGGATTGGCCATGATAAATTGCCCGTAGTGTAAGGTTAATGGGGGGATTGTTGGGTTACGGGTATACGGGTTACGTGGGTTTAAGTAGGGTGATCATTGCTCGGCACAACATCGAGGGCCGAAGGGCCTTTTCTGTGCTGTACTGTTCTATGTTCTATTATAGGACAGGATTAAAAATGGATAACGGTACTTTAAAGACTGGCTGTACTCGGGTGAGAAATCACTAAGTCCAGATGGGATGTATTACCGTAAAAAGCAAAACTGTCAACTTCAAAGACTCTAATCACATTCTTCCAAACATCGAGTATGGGGCTGATGACAAAACTGAGAGACTGTAAATCTTACACCCATCCAAAATGCGAGAATTGATCATTGAGGTAGCAAAACATTTAGAAAATCACAAGACCATGAGGCAGTCAACATGGTTTTGTGAAAGGGAAATCACTCGACACATTTATTAGAATTTTTGAGGATGTAACAAGCAGGGTGGATGAAGAATACCCAGTCAATGTTGCAAAAGATATTCAATAAGGTGCCACATAAATGTTTGATAAAGATGAGGAAAAAAAATCATTGATTGGTGTTTGTCTTTGGAATTCTCCTCCACAGGAGAACAGGGAGGGGTCATAGAAGACGGGCAGGAAAATGGGAGTTATGGCCACAATCAGGTCAGCCATGACCTGATTTAAAGGCAGAGCAGCCCAATGGGCTAGAAATCCCATTGTTGTGTTTATTTCTTAACAACTTAAAGTAGACACTGTTCATTCTCCAACTCATAAATCTAAAGTGCCCAAACCTTTCCACAATGCATGTTATTCATTTCTTATTTTATTACAACATTAATTCTACATACCCCTCCTTATTCTCTCCTTCTGTTGTTGGTGGCTCAGTCACTTCAGGAACCTCGGTTTTAATACTGGCCTTTTCTTGCTCATCCAACCAGTCAGAAACTGCTTTCAGTGCCCTCTCTGTGTGGGATACCATATTCTGAACCGCTTCCAGTTCTTCTTGAGTTGGGTAGATGGCAGCATGTTTTGCCATCACATGCCGGTCATCATTCACAAATATACGCATGGGACGCTGGAAAAAACAACATTTTAAATTCAAGTTTCCCCTTTCCAATTCAGTTATTAAGAAGAAAATACATTAGGGCAGCACGGTGGTGCAGTGGGTTAGCCCTGCAGCCTCACGGCGCCGAGGTCCCAGGTTCGATCCCAGCTCTGGGTCACTGTCCGTGTGGAGTTTGCACATTCTCCCCGTGTTTGCGTGGGTTTCACCCCCACAACCCAAAAAATGTGCAGAGTAGGTGGATTGGCCACGCTAAACTGCTCCTTAATTGGAAAAAATTAATTGGGTATTCTAAATTTATTTATTTAAAAAAAAAAGAAAATACACATTTCAAAAGGAAGCTGAATGGATGTACCTCACTTTATGCCTGGTCCAGATTAGAAACCCTTGCAACTATCAGTAATGATTACAAACATCTTGTTCTGATGGATACAAATCCTGCTGGGTGCGACTCCCATGTTTACCAGTCACATCCAACTGAGGATGCAGCTTTTGTGAATCTAGACAAAGACCACCAAATTACTTGACCACAGGTCACTGCGAACCTAGATCCCACACTCAAACATAGAGTTTGTCAGTCTGGTGGAGCTAAGGGAGAGGGATAGAGCTGCCAAGGGGTAGTGAGCTCATGTATCTGCAGGTTAGGGACTTTGCGCCAAAGGTCTGGAGGGGGTTCCCTAGGTTGCCGGGATACACACGCTGCTGGAGTGACTGCTGCTTCCGGATGTGGAAGGGGAGGGAAGAATTGGGGATATGAACAAGTAGCTGGGGGAACAGGCAGGTGAGCGGGTGGTGAAGATCAAGGAGAAATGGAACAGCAAATCAATTGGGGAGTACGGAGTGAGGACCTCCTCTTGTGCAAGGATGAGCCTGTTACAGTTTAAGATGGTGCACAGGGTACATGACTCGGGCAAGAATGATTGGGTTCTTTGAGGGGGTAGCAGATGAGCGCGAGAGGTGTGGGCGGGGGTGAGCAAATCACGCGCACATGTTTTGGGGTTATGAAAAATTGTGAAGGCTCTGGGCGGGGGTGTTCGCGGTCCTAGCCAGGGTAGTGGAGGAGGAGGTGGACCCAGACCTTTGGTGGTGATATTTGGGGTTTCAGAGAAGCCGGAACTCATGGAGAGGAAGACCGATGTCGTGACCTTCGTCTCTGATTGCATGACAGCAAATTTTGCTGGAGTGCCAGTCGGCTTAGCCACCGGGGGTAACGGCTTGGTTGGGTGATCTGTACGACTTCCTGCAGTTGGAGAAGTGCGAGTTAAGGGGCTCAGCAGGGGAGTTTGAGAAAAGGTGGGGGATGTTTGTGACCGTGTTTGAGGAGCTGCTCATCACTGGGGAGTGGGTGGAGGGTGAAAAAGGGGAAAAATCTGCACAGACTGTAGAGTTGATTGTTGGGAAGTTATGTTTCCTGGGTGGTTATTGGCTGCAACCTGCGTTGATACATGTTTGTAATAAAATACATTTTTAAAAAAAGTAATGATCATATTTTTCTAAAATATTAAAGCAGATTTCTTATTCCTTCAGAAATCAATCAGTCTAGTGTTTGGGAAGTGGACAGTGCAGCCAATGAAGGATGGATCCTCTCAAACTCACAGGATCTATTACAGAGATAAGAGAAGGGAACAAGACAGGCGTCAAACACATTGGGCAGATAGTCAGGTTTAGACATCTTCTTAATTTTTGTCAAATTCAGTCAAAATGGGATAAACAGAAGGATAACCCTATGAGTAAGGGAATCAAGGGTTATGGGGATAAGGCAGGGAAGTAGAGTTGAGGATCATATCAGGCCAGCCATGATCTCATCGAATGGCGGAGCAGATTCAATGGGCCAAATGGCTCACTTCTGTTCCTACGTCTTATGGTCACTTCCTATACAATTCATCAGATGCACTTCTGTAACAGTCACCAAGACTAATCTGTTTGCCCCCTATCAAAAAAAATAAATCAGAGAAGTGTTCTTGTAGAACACCAGAAAGTAAATGCCATGGAAACAGTAAACACATCATTACTTTTAAGTTTCAGTGAGTAAAACAAAGTGCGCCAAGTTCAAAATGGTAAAAGATAAATTCTGGACTGATCCCAGGAAGACAATCCTCACAAAGAAAGTGGCCAACGATTGGAAGACTCCAGGACAGTAATAAAGGTTGAAACCCAGAATCTTTCTGGGAGATAGTAGATGGAAGGAATAGCAAATGGAAGGGCAGCACAGTAGCACACGTGGCTAGCACTCTGGCTTCACAGTGCCAAGGTCCCAGGTTCGATTCCCCGCTGGGTCACTGGAGTCTGCACATTCTCCCCATAGCTGCGTGGGTTTCCTCCGAGTGCTCTGGTTTCCTCCCACAGTCCAAAGACGTGCAGGTTAAGTGGATTGGCCATGATAAATTGTTCTTAATGTCCAAAAAAGGTTAGGAGGGGTTATTGGATTATGGGGATAGGGTGGAAGTGAGGGCTTAAGTGGGTCGGTTCAAACTCGATGGGCCGAATAGCCTCCTTCTGCACTGTATGTTTTTATGTATATGTATCTTATGCATCTGCTGAGTAACCAGGTTTACAGCTGAGCAAGACACCATGTTTTGCTAACTGAAATGTGAATTAATCAGTTTTTCGGAAATGAAGTGGAGATTTGAATTTAAAAAGTTTGCAGCACCCAAACAACCATAAATTACTCTTTTAATCAGAAAAACACATTTAAGATAGCCATAGGCCTCAAGGATAAAAGAAATCTCCTTTTCCCATACCACTACACTTACCATTGTGGTCTTAGCCTCCACCCGCTCTACCTTGGAGGGTTTCTTTGGCTTCTTACTCGATTTCTTTGGTGCTTTGGGACGTTTTTCAAATGTCCTCAGATGATAAGATTTCAGCCCTTCCTCAAAACACAGACAGTCGTACCACAGGCGCAGCTCCTCGTACCTATAATTGAACAGATTATAAGAACCCACATCTCTTCTCAATCAGCACCTTACATAAAAGGTTTAGTATTCAGTTAGTGTCTATATTCAACTGCAGCTCCAGTGTAAATCCTATGCTCCACCTCACTGTAAAGCAGCAAGATTAAACTTATACTGGAAACTTAAGGCAAACTATTCAGACTTCTAGTTTGGATGAACTGAACCACGGCCTATTTTACAGCTGACTTGCTTGATCAGTACAATCATTAAGAATGTTGAACAAAATGTTACTAATCTACCTATCTATTAACACATCTTACCACCCACATGACATAAATCTACATAGTTCCTGGGCTACTCAAAGAAAAGACAACAGGAGTGACAAATCACAATATTTCAAGTCTAAGAATTTTACAAATGGGAATCAAAGCACCTGCAAAGCCCACTTGAGCTGTGGCAATCGGAGGGTCAATTCATGTAGCCAAAGTTAAGTGGCCCAAAATACATTTCATTGATTTCAAAAGCTTGGGCTGCAGCTAGCCAAATAAACATGCCAGTAGCTCCTTCCAAGTACAGCACTGCCATTTCCTCCGACTTGGAGCAACTCAACAATATGTTCTAGGAAATCGCAGTATAACAGCAAAAATTGTCACAAACTTTACTCATCACTGCATGTCCCATCTCATCTTCCTCATTCAGGTTTGACTAGTGGCACATATAACAGTCTCACCAAATAAGGGGGACCCCATCAGGACATGGGGACCCCATCAGAGAATACCAGACTCCAGTTTCAGTGATTCCATTTCAAGTCCAGCAATAACTAGCTACACCCATAGTAAATAGGAGTGATGATCCTTCATTAAAACATGCTTCAATTTTAATCCAATACGTTTTATATATTATTCCAGAGTCCATGCAGTTTTAATAGTAACACTTGCAATGCCCGACATTAACAGTTCGTCCAGTTTGCCCGCGCAGCCTTGTGGAAAACTGGAAGTACTTGACTGGGCCTGCTACCATGCAACTTTTAATAAAATACATGGTAAGTTTACACTAGTTTGGTGATGAACATATGAAAACGAATAGTTGCAATGTTGAGTTAACTTATGAATTCAGAATATAAACTTGGAGTCACAAAGAAACTCTACAAAATCAGAGCTGGACAACTACTGAAAACAATAAATACAATGAAGTGAGCTTGATGTGAAACAGTGTATTTTACCATCAAGGCAAGTGAATATTTGATATGGGCATGGGAACCTTTAGAGAGCTATGAGCCTCAAGATCGAGGGGCCAAAGTAGTTCCTGTCAGATCCTAAAAGGAGCTTCCTGACTAGTCATGATCTCAGTCAAGAGCAGAATTAACAGATTTGGGATTATACGGTTGTTGGAAGTAGATCCATTTAATACACTGCACGCGCAGACTCTTCAGCCACAAACGCAAGGAGCTGCAAGTATCAACGTAATCATCACATGTCCTGCAACATACAGACAATATCCCAAGGGTGCAAAAGAAGTTGCAATAGGTCCTCAAAAGCCACACTTCAATGAAGACTCACCATGGGGACAGTGGACTGAGAGCAATATGACACCCATGACCCCTCCCTCCAAGTTTCAATATGCTTTAAACAGCTGATCATGAAACTCTGAATTGGCAACCTGTGAAGCCTAGCATTTACCTATAGTAGTCCTGAGGGTACAGGCGCCTGCCACTGCGAATGAGTTCGTCCCAGTACAGGAGCTCCATGTAAGCCTGCCTCTTGTCCCACACTGGCAGTGGTGGTGGCATCACCTTTAGTTTTCTCTTACCACCTTGAGATTTCTTTGAACCACCACGAGCCATAGCCTGCAAGTAAATGTTTATCCTTTCAAACAAGGAAAGAATTCCACCAACTGTAGAATTATTACTGCACTGCAACGTAGGTTCATTTTAATACCTACAGCCACCCAGCAACATGATGCAATAGATAAGCAGGATTTAGGACAAATATGGGCAACACTAATACCCTTTCATCAAAAAGGACAACAAAACTACCTTAACTTTGAAGCAGCTAAACAATCTAAAACAAATAAAACCCCGAATACTTTATTAGTGAACCAGTCTATATTTAATCTTCAGGACCGAAGGAAGGCTACTGGGCAGAAAAGGAAAATTCCAATCAATCCAGACCACTACGCGATCAGCTTAGAATGTCCACAGTGACAAGGTTAGGTCATGGTTTCCCCACTCTTTTATTGTTCCTTCTCACAAGTTAGGGACTGATGTAGAGAACCTTAATGTTTAAGAATGGGTTATATGACTGAGGGGAAAAAAATAGGGACACTGCTTATCAGGATAAGTAGGGGCAAGCTGGGCCAAAAGCCTGTTTTGTTTGCAATTTTAAAAGCAATCATTAGGTAACTGGTGCGTATAAATGCAAGCTGTATCAGAAAGAAGTGCAGTGTTAGAACATAGAATGCTCTACATTGAACAGTATTGGAAGCAAAATCAATATTAGATTTGAGAGTGAAAGTTGATAAATATCGGCAGAGACAAAGGAAAGGGACTAAGTAGATAACTCAGCTGATGTAAATACAATGGATAATAATAATTATTAGATAACTCAAGAGCTGATGTAAATACAATGGATAATAACTATTATTATATTATTATGATACACAAGGGACCCAGAGCCTCAATCAATCCCACCCATCCAAAAGATGGAGCCTCATGCACATAACTAAATATGATCCACAAATGTACTTCCACTTCAAAAAGGTAGCCCTGAATTGCTAACAGTATCAAAAAAAAAAGAGGCCAATTCAGCAGTCCAGCACTTACAACTCAGCAAACAAAAAAATAAGCCACAAGACTCTTGGTCTGTCGTGCAAGTGATACATCACATTTTAGAATTTCCTGCACACCCTTCAAGCATTAACCTTTCCATCTGCACATGCCAACCTGTATGTGCACTGTTCAATAAATGAAAACTATAATGAAGTGGTGAGTGCTAGTTTATTCAGACATTGCTGCAAAGTACTTGAGCAACCTGTTAAAACATAGACTAACTCAGAGACTAATCTGGCAATGTGATGAAAGCTCTCCAACGGAAATGTCACTCCATTTTATCTTTCAGACTCTCAAACAGCTTTTAGCTCAACAGACAGGTGAGGTTTTCCTACCTGGTGTTCAGTCACCTGGCTCCTATAACAACTTATTTATTAATAATAATCTTTATTAGTGTCACAAGTAGGCTTACATTAACACTGCAATGAAGTTACTGTGAAAATCCCCTAGTTGCCACACTCCAGCACCTGTTCGGTACACCGAGGGAGAATTCAGAATGTCCAAATTACCTAACAGCATGTCTTTCGGCATCTTACTTTTCGACATTCTACTGCATCCCTGTTGTACCATTTAAACCGCCATGAACAAAGCCCCAAAGTGTATCCACTGTGACACGGTGGGCTATTTCCCCTCACCATTCAACCAATTCAGCAGTTCACCTTCCACCACTGACGAAATAAGTGGGACTTGCCTCACCCGATTCCACTCTTACCTGTTCAATCTTTTTTTTAAAATTTAGAGTACCCAATTATTTTTTCCAATTAAGGTGCAATTTAGCGTGGCCAATCCACTTATCCTGCACATATTATGGGTTGTGGGGGTGAAACCCATTTTATTACTGCACTGGCTTCCCTTACCATTCCCACAGTAACTTCAAGTCTCCCTGCCATTACCTCCCACCACTCCCTGCTTCTTTCATTCAATCCTGCTCATCTATTCAGCACAGTAGCAAGCACTGTTGCCTCACAGCGCCAGGGTCCCAGGTTCGAATCCCATTTGGGTCACTGTCTGCGCGGAGTCTGCATGTTCTCCCCGAGTCTGCATGGGTTTCCTCCGGGTGCTCCCGTTTCCTCCCACAAGTCCCGAAAGACGTGCTGTTAGGTGAATTGGACATTCTGAATTTTCCCTGTGTGTACCTGAACAGGCACCGGAATGTGGCGACTAGGGGATTTTCACAGTAACTTCATTGCAGTGTTAATGTAAGCCTACTTGTGACAATAAATATTATAAAATTAAGTAACATAATCCATTAATTTCCATTACTGCACACAGCACCAGGAAGAAAATCAGTGGGACACAAAATTTGTAATCAGAGAATTAGTACAGTACAGCAGAGAAGTAGGCCTAAATCTGTATTGGCTCATTTGAAGAATAGTTACTCCATCACCCAGCTCTTTCACAAATCCCAGCAATTGTTCCTTGCGAGGACACATTCAATTCCCAGCCAAAACCTCCCGACATCAACCTCGGCACCAGAAACAAAGTCAAACCCACTCAGTTTACTCCACAAACTCTTCCTCAGTAACATCTGGGGACTTGCGCCAAAATTGAGTAGCCCTTCAGTCGAGTCAATCAACAGTCTGACATAGTGATACTCACCGAATCATATATTACAGCCAATGCCCAGGCACCTCCATCACCAGCCCTGAATATGTCCTATCCAAACAGCAAAGAGAGCCACCATAGGTGGCAGCACAATAGTATTTGGTCAGTAGCAAGTGGCCCTGGGTGTTCTGAAAATTCAGATCCCATGAAGTCTCATGGCATCAGACCAAACACAGGCAAGGAGCCGTCTGCTGATTTCATATATCACCCTCCCTCAGTCCTTCCCCATGTTGATCACCGCTTGGAAGAAGCATAGAGGGTAGCAAGGGCATGGCATGTACTCAGGGTGGAAGACTTCAATCTTTATCACCAAGAGTGGTTAGGTAGCGCCACTGCTGACCAAGCTGGCCGCATCCTGATGGACATATTTGCCAAACTGGGCCTGTAATAGGAGGCGAGGGAACCCTGACCAACCTATTTGTAACAGGTGTCCAAGAATGCTTTGGTACAAATGATACCCCACCCACAGTCCCTGTGGATACTAATTCACTTTGTGCTGTGTTACTATCACCTTGCTAAATGGGACAAACACAGAACAGATCCAGAAGTTCAAATACTTGCATCGACAGGACACTCACATGCCATGAACAAATATAAAGGATCCCATGTGTCATTGTCTGCCGTGTTTTCACCTTCAAATATTTATGCACACACATCACCAGGTCTCTCTGCGCTCCTTTAAAATTGTACCTTTTATATTGTATTGTGTTTTTTTGGTACGTTTATGTGAATCTTCTCAAAGTGCAGCTTCTAGAAAATCAGGAAGCTGGCAAACAAGACTGTCAGGAAGACACAGGTAGTTTGAAGGGAAATAAGGTATGCATTTATGTTGGTTTAATTTATGTGCAAGAGGAGTCAAATTCTAGTTGGAATAACGATAGACAAATGTGAAGGTTCTGGTCAGTTCAAACTGTGCATTGTGCTTCGAGAGGGTTATATCGTTAAAAGTAGACAAGCTTGAAGAAATTAAAAGTCATTGCTTAGCAACCGGGACACCTTTAGGGCTCCAGGTTTCCAACTATAAATTCAAACAAAGCTTTCACTTCTCTGTTTTGCTAAGGAATTGAGCTCCAGATTTTCCAACTCCTTTCAAGTTTCCTTTGTTTTAAATACCTTTTCACAAACTCTAACCCAGCCACCGATTTCCACAATTATTTCAAATAATGTCTCAGAATCTGTTAGTAACCTTAAAAGCTACTTCAATATCTGTCTGGCCTCATGAGCCAACTTCTTTTCAGCTTTATCTGTGGCTTTACTGAACAGTGTCCTGTTCTAGTCCCTGGTTCCTCTGTTCCTTTACCTTCAGACTTCTTGGAAACTTCTCTTCATTTCTCTGGTTTCCTTAACTAGTTGTTCTTTAAGTTTCCTTTGGAGCTTGCTTTCATGAACATAATATAATAATCCTTACTCACATAATGTGAACAAGTAGGTTCACATTAACACTGCAATGAAGTTACCGTGAAAATCCCCTAGTCGCCACACACCAGGTACACAGAGGGTTAATTCAGAATGTCCAAATTATCTAATAGCACATCTTTCGGAACTTGTGGGAGGAAACCGTAGCACCCGAAGGAAATCCACACAGACACAGGGAGAATGTGCAGACTCCACACAGTGACCCAAGCTGGGAATTGAACTTGGGACCCCGGCGCTGTATTCCGCTGATAGCTATAGAGCAAATCCCACTGGAGGGTTCCACTTACTCAGAAACACCTACTAACGTCTCTTACCAAAATTCACACGTTTTAGATAGAGACCCAGAATGAAGTTATGTAGTAGTACATGACAGCCCGTGTTAACTGGTGTGGTGACACCCCCCGCACCAATCACTGTCCCATGGCTGTATTCAATTGTTTACATGCTCCAATTAGAACTTCAAATATAACCATTACCTGCTGATATAAAGCAGCGAATATCACCATCAGAGCGGATAATCTAAGTGCTCCCGTTCCTTATAGAGGAAGGCCCAACCAAGAACGTAGTGCAAACAAGTGGCAACTCAATTACAGTACATGAATTGCATCTGTTGTCTTGTTTTAACTGTAATCATAAAGATGATTTAATGCACTTTGCCATTGGGGAGATTAGCCAGGAGAGTTTCAGTGACATGGTAAACATGAAAACCATATACGGACAAAATCCAGCTTAATTCAGCAACAGTTCCTCCAAATGAAACACTGACTTTCAGGAAAGGAATTTTTAACAGGAGCCTGCACCATTGCTTTTGCAACCATGGGCATGAATCAGAAGCTGACGTTTTTGAACCAATACTGCAGCTATCATAGAATTTACAGTGCATAAGGAGGCCATTTTGCCCACCGAGTCTGCACCAGCCTTGGGAAAGAGCACCCCACGCCTCCACCCTATCCCTGTAACCCCGTAACTCAGTAACCCCACCCAACCGTTTTGGACACGAAGGGCAATTTATCATGGCCAATCCACCTAACCTGCACATCTTATGTTACAGTCAATTTAAGTTCAGTGTTACTACATATTTCTAGCACCTTCATATACAGTATTATACTCCATGCTCCAAGCAGACCTTTTTACTCATCAATAGTAATAGGGTAACGGAGATGACTTGCTCTCTGTTAAAGATGTGTTTCTCCCACCCACATTCTATGTGGGAACCACAGGCGAACTCAAACAATACACATATTCAAACTTCAACAAGACTTTCAGGTGAAAAACACAAAAGCTGAAGAACATCCAACACCAGATGTCAATATAACATATCTCAATCAGTTTGGATGCTGAAAGTTGAGACCAGATTAAATCAGCATCCGTTCATTAATTCAAGATGTCTAAATGGAAGATCTGTAAATCTGGGATCTTGAATCATCTATAACATTCCAGCCCTGCATTACTATTGTGTTTAACTGTCATTTGGAGTTTGAGATCCAGCTGTAATGGGCACCTTCACCCATAAAGGCAATCGATAGCCCTCACAAATGTCAAGATTCGGGTCCTACCTGTGAGAATTGTCAGGATGAGCAATTCAGCTATTAAAGAGCAGTGTAATAAAAACTTTTAATTGGAAACTTCTGAAAACAAACCTCTCAATTAGGGAACTGTCCCTTTAGATTCAAAATTATACATCTCTCCACAATTTATGGAATTACAGACCAGTTAGCCTAATGTCTTTTGTTGGGAAATTACTCTAAAGTTTACAATTAAAGGCGGGCTGCCTAAACACCGGGAACATTTGCAGATGAAAGAGAGTGCCAGCATGGATTTGGAACCATATCAGAGAAAGTGGAATTAATTTGTTGATTAAAGCAGTGGACGGGAGAATGTCCATGACATTATTCATGGACTTCCAAAAGTCATTTATAAACTGTTGATGAAATTGAAGACAAATTACTGAAGAGGTTACCCACTGAAAAAGGATAGGGCAGAGTTTCTAATAGTGGAAAGCTAGAATACACCCTTCAAAACTCCAGAATGGAAGCCACCTGGTCTTGGGGATAGTGTCAGTATTCTATTCCTGATTGTTTATATTAATTTTTCTGAGTCTTTGGGGGTTTCAAGCATGCTGACCACTCTACTGTAAATAATGACCCAAAGTATTCAATGTCTGCCTTTATCCTTTCATTGATATTAATGTTATTATCAGTATTTGGGATACACATTGGTCTTGATCACTCTCTTTTCCCTAATATAATTTAAAACCCATTTGAGTTAATTTTGGCCACTCTTGCAAGTTTTTTCCCGTACTTCCTTTTTAATAGCTTGTGATCCTTTACTGTTCTTTGTATCTTTTCCAGTATATGTTTAATGCATTTTTCCATGCCTTTTGTTTTAGTTTTATATTGGCCCTTACCTCTTTGGTCATCCATTTTCTTCATAAACCTGTGTGGCACTGTCACTTTGAACGGCATGCATGCACAGAACACCCAATGCAGTACTCTGATCAACCTTCTCAGTTATCCTCAAAGAATTTAATAAAATTAGTCAAATACAAGTTACCTTAAATTCATGTGGACTCTCCTTGGCTAATCCATGGCTTTCCAAATTAAAGTTTATTTGCTCTAAAATGGTCCCCAATAACTTTCCCAACACCAGTATTAGCCTGTTTCCAGGTTTATATGTCTCCTCTTTCACAAGAAGTGGTATATAATACTAGCCACCTCACAATACCACTCCTGTATCCAATATATATTGAAAGAATGATGAAAAGCTGGGTCAAGAGATCCACATATAAAAGGTGATTAAAATATAGTAGGTCCCAAATTTATCCAGAGGCTAATTAGACCACATCTGGAGTATGGTGTAGTTTAGGGCACTGCATCTTAAACAGGGTACACTGACCTTGGAGAATGCAGGTTCACCAGAATGTTATGAGATCTAATGGTTACATCACAAGTAGAGATTACATACATAAGCGTTTATTCTATGGAATATAAAAGGCGTGAAGGGTTATGAGGTGATTTGACAGAGATTTTTAGAATTCAGAGAAATCTAATGGGAGAGTCTAGTATAAGCAGACAGCCGTAAAACTCAGCCAGGCCATTGAGGAGAAGGGTGGTAGCAATGTGTAACACTCCAACAAAAAGCTCAACCAATAATTTTTTGAGATCAGTGGATTTTTGATAGTCACGCATGCACCAACAAAATAGTCATGGGAATTTAGTCAAGATACCCATCAACTATGAATGGCAGAAGGGGCGGCATGGTCACGCAGTGATTAGCACTGCTGCCTCACGCCACTGAGCACCCGGGTTAGATTCCGGCCCCAGGTCACTGTCCATGTGGAGTTTACACATTCTCCCCGTGTCTCACACTCACAACCCAAAGATGTACTTAATTACGTAATTAAGAAAGCAAATGTAATGTTGTCATTTATCTCAAGAGGCTTGGAATATAAAAGCAGGGATGTACTTCTGAGGCTTTATAAAGCACTAGTTAGGCCCCATTTAGAATACTGTGAGCAATTTTGGGCCCCACACCTCAGGAAGGACATACTGGCACTGGAGCGGGTCCAGCGGAGATTCACACGGATGATCCCAGGAATGGTAGGCCTAACATACGATGAACGTCTGAGGATCGTGGGATTATATTCATTGGAGTTTAGGAGGTTGAGGGGAGATCTAATAGAAACTTACAAGATAATGAATGGCTTGGATAGGATGGACGTAGGGAAGTTGTTTCCATTAGCAGGGGAGACTAGGGCGCGGGGGCACAGCCTTAGAATAAAAGGGAGTCACTTTAGAACAGAGATGAGGAGAAATTTCTTCAGCCAGAGAGTGATAGGTCTGTGGAATTCATTGCCACAGAAGGCGGTGGAGGCCGGGACATTGAGTGTCTTTAAGACAGAAATTGATAAATTCTTGATTTCTCGAGGAATTAGGGCTATGGGGAGAGAGCGGGTAAATGGAGTTGAAATCAACCATGATTGAATGGTGGAGTGGACTCGATGGGCCGAATGGCATTACTTCCGCTCCTATGTCTTATGTGCAGGGTAGGTGGATTGGCCATGTTAAATTGCCCTTAATTGGAACACAAAACGAATTGGGTACTTTAAATTTATATTTTAAAAAAACTATGAATGGCAGAAAGCTCACGAAACTGAATGATCTACTGTTCCTAGAACACCGAGACATATCAGTCGCTTTTAGTTCCTTTCAATCAGATCGAAGCTAGATTACTGGACAAGTCCCCTCTACACAAACAAAGCATCTGCCATGTTTTTTACAGAAATAAAGCAGAGAAAAATACCTGCAAACAATACCAGTAGAAAGAGTGGAAGTGAGTGTGGGGCCCCGGGGGAACCCATGATCAAGTAAATAAAACAGAATATAAAACATTCAGCCCTCGCTCCCCCTCTGTTCACCAGTCAGTAAGTCACAGAATAGTCCACAGAATCGTAGAATTTACAGTGCAGGAGGCCATTCAGCCCATCAAGTCTGCACCTGCCCTTGGAAAGAGCACCCTACTTAAGCCTACGTCTCCACCCTAACCCCATTTGGACACTAAGGGTCAATTGATCATGGCCAATCCACCTAACCCGTACATCATTGGACTGTGTCAGGAAACCGGAGCACCCGGAGAAACCCAAGGGAGAACGTGCAGACTGCGCACAGACAGTCATCTGAGAAGAGAATTGAACCCGGGTTCCTGAAAGTGTGAGGCAGCAGTGATAACCACTGTGCCACCATATATCTCAACTCTATCCTCCTGCGTTCCCTACATGTGGCTCGATATCTTTACCCATTTCCAATAAGCAGATTTAATAGGGATCGTTTGCGTCAGAATATGTAAGCGAAGATCATTTGAAGTTAGGTTCCTACAGAATCATGAAAAACACCTGCAAGTGGTTGAGCTAGGTTTCAGTTGGGATAGTGTGTCCAGTCGGCAAGCTTTTGGAGGGATGTTAAGACCTTGGAAGGTTTATTAGATTGTCAGTGATGCCAGACTTCTGTTATGCAGAGAGATTGGAGAAGCTAGGATTGTCACCCGAAGAACAGTAAATCTAAGGGCTCAGAATCACAAAGGGTTTTGATCGAGTATGCAGGAATAAACTGCTTCCACTGACAAATCAAGAGGACAGATATAAAAATGGCAAAAGAACCAGAAACATGATTAGAACATTTTCGATACACAGCAAATTACAAGGATGAGGAATGCACTTTGTAAAACAGTGGTGAAATCTGATGCAATAGTAACTTTCAAAATAAACTGGATGGAATACTTGAAAATGAAACATTTGCGGGGATATGGGAAAAGTATGGGACTAAATGAATAGCTATTTCAAAGATCTGGCATAGGCACAGACAGCCAAATGTGTTGCAAACTTTGGAGCCATTAATGGACACAGACCCACCCTGTTGCCCTGTCAGTGCCAGGAGGGAGGTGACCAGGGTCAGTGTGGAGTCCACATCAATCAATACAGATGATGCGAGGTGGGGGGAGCCAGACACAGACATCAGCCACAGACCCTCCGTGCTCCTCGCCAGACTAGCCTTGGGCAAATAAAACTTTCCCCCTAAAATGGCTGCAACGAGACATCCTTTTGTTTGTTGAATAGCCAATTGGCATTGACAGAATGGCAAACCCGTGGATGTATCCACGTGAAGTCAATGAGAGTGCGCCACTTAATGGAGGGAACTATCTGTATGTTTGTATGGCTAAAGAGAAATCAGCCTGAAACAAAAAAAGCAACTTAAATTTGAATGCAACCGGTCCGTGAGATAATCGGGACTTATGGTGCCGATGGCAGTTTTTTGGTCCGTGCTGGGGAAATGTACCACCCCCATCCTTCCCCACGCTCGCTCTCCCTCCCTGCGCTCACTCGCCCTCACTCCCACCTTCCCCGTGCTCGCTCTCGTCTCCACCCTCCCCATGCTAACTCTCCCTCCCCATGCTAACTCTCCCTCCCCATGCTAACTCTCCCTCCCCATGCTAACTCTCCCACCCTTCCCCACTCCACCCTTGCCCCTCCAGCTCCTTGCCATCCACCCCTCCCCCTGGTTCTGATTCTCTCCAGGGGTCTCCAGTCCAGCCTCAACAATGGAAGCTCTGCAATACTGCCACCATGATGTTGCGAGTCCCATTAGCCAATCAGAGCACTCCTCTGGAATGGCCAATCAGAGACCGGGATGGGAGAGGCCAGACCAATCAGGGGCCGGGGCGGACAGACCAATCAGATTGCGGGGCCGGCTCCATTTTGGGCTCTCTGTCTCTCTCCCCTCCCCTTGGCCGCCGCCATTTTGAGCGCGGCAGCCTCATGGCGCGGGAGAGGGGGGAGGGGCGGACCGGTCAGACTGGGACCGCCGCCCGGGCTCGCAGCCGGCGGCAGGGCTCCATCCGCGACCCGACCCAGACTTTGCCACTGGCGCCGCCCCTCCCCCCCCCGGAGCCGGTACCAGGAGCCCGGGCCACGAGTGACGCACTTCAGCCGGTGCGGCTCCGGCTGCCCGGCGGCGGCAGGGGAGAGTGTGGAGCGGCGCCCGGGTCCGCAATGCCCTCCCTCCGCCAGGATCGGCAGCGCCCCGGCCCCCCCGCTCTCTCGCTCCGTCACTCACCCTCGCCCGCTGCCGGCCGCACTCTCCACGGGAAAAGGACAAAAAGGCTCACGTGACGCGTGCGCCGTTAACGGCTCCTTTATGGACTCGTGTGCGCACGCGCAGCTGCCGGCCCGCCCCCTCACACTCACCAATCATCGCCGCGGACTCCAGGGGCGGGGCTTCTGACGTACCCCCTGGTGCCTGCTGGGTAGTGTAGTTCCTGAGCTGCAGCAATTCAGACAATGAAGCAGCTGCAACCCCCCAGCCCCATATCCCCACCACCCCATCCCCCCACCACCATTCCCCCCCCAGCTCCATAACCCCCCCCATATCCCCACCACCCAACCCCATATCCCCCCCACCAGTCCCATATCCCCACACCCCATTCCCCCCCCAGCCCCACCACCCACATATCCCCACCACCCAACCCCCCCCAGCCCCATATCCCCACCAGCCCCATATCCCCACCAGCCCCATATCCCCACCACTCAATTCCCCCCAGCCCCATATCCCCACCACCCAACCCCCCCCAGCCCCATATCCCCACCACCCAATTCTCCCCCAGCCCCATATCCCCACCACCCAATTCCCCCCCAGCCCCATTCCCCCCCTAGCCCCATATCCCCACCACCCAATTCCCCCCAGCCCCATCACCCAATTCCCCCCTCAGCCCCATATCCCCACCACCCAAACCCCCCCAGCCCCATATCCCCACCACCCAAACCCCCCCAGCCCCATATCCCCACCACCCAACCCCCCCCAGCCCCATATCCCCACCACCCAACCCCCCCAGCCCCATATCCCCACCACCCAACCCCCCCAGCCCCATATCCCCACCACCCAACCCCCCCCAGCCCCATATCCCCACCACCCAACCCCCCCAGCCCCATTTCCCCACCACCCAACCCCCCCCAGCCCCATATCCCCACCACCCAACCCCCCCCCCCCAGCCCCATATCCCCACCACCCAACCCCCCCAGCCCCATATCCCCACCACCCAACCCCCCCAGCCCCATATCCCCACCACCCAACCCCCCCCAGCCCCATATCCCCACCACCCAACCCTCCCCCAGCCCCATATCCCCACCACCCAACCCCCCCAGCCCCATATCCCCACCACCCAACCCCCCCCCAGCCCCATATCCTCACCACCCAACCCCCCAGCCCCATATCCCCACCACCCAACCCCCCCAGCCCCATATCCCCACCACCCAACCCCCCCAGCCCCATATCCCCACCACCCAATTCCCCCCCCAGCCCCATATCCCCACCACCCAATTCCCCCCCCCAGCCCCATATCCCCACCACCCAATTCCCCCCAGCCCCATATCCCCACCACCCAACCCCCCCCACCACCCAACCCCCCCCACCACCCAATTCCCCCCACCACCCAATTCCCCCCACCACCCAATTCCCCCCACCACCCAATTCCCCCCACCACCCAATTCCCCCCAGCCCCATATCCCCACCACCCCCATATCCCCACCACCCCCATATCCCCACCACCCAACCCCCCCACCACCCAATTCCCCCAGCCCCCCAATTCCCCCCACCACCCAATTCCCCCCACCACCCAATTCCCCCCAGCCCCATATCCCCACCACCCCCATATCCCCACCACCCAACCCCCCCAGCCCCCCACCACCCAATTCCCCCCAGCCCCCCACCACCCAATTCCCCCCAGCCCCCCCCCACCCAATTCCCCCCACCCCCCCACCACCCAATTCCCCCCAGCCCCCCACCACCCAATTCCCCCCAGCCCCCCACCACCCAATTCCCCCCAGCCCCCCACCACCCAATTCCCCCCAGCCCCCCACCACCCAATTCCCCCCAGACCCCCACCACCCAATTCCCCCCAGACCCCCACCACCCAATTCCCCCCAGACCCCCACCACCCAATTCCCCCCAGCCCCCCCACCCAACCCTCCCCAGCCCCATACCCCCCTCCCCAAATCCCCCCCACCCAACCCTCCCCAGCCCCATACCCCCCTCCCCAAATCCCCCCCACCCATACCCCCCTTCCCCAAATCCCCCCACCCATACCCCCCCTTCCCCAAACCCCCCCCACCCATACCCCCCCTTCCCCAAATCCCCCCCCACCCATCCCCCCTTCCCCAAATCCCCCCCACCCATACCCCCCCTTCCCCAAATCCCCCCCACCCATACCCCCCCTTCCCCAAATCCCCCCCCACCCATACCCCCCCCTTCCCCAAATCCCCCCCCCACCCATACCCCCCCTTCCCCAAATCCCCCCCTTCTCCAAATCCCCCCCACCCATACCCCCCTTCCCCAAATCCCCCCCACCCATACCCCCCTTCCCCAAATCCCCCCCTTCCCCAAATCCCCCCTTCCCCAAATCCCCCCCACCCATACCCCCCTTCCCCAAATCCCCCCCACCCATACCCCCCCTTCCCCAAATCCCCCCCACCCATACCCCCCTTCCCCAAATCCCCCCCACCCATACCCCCCCTTCCCCAAATCCCCCCCACCCATACCCCCCCTTCCCCAAATCCCCCCCACCCAAATCCCCCCCACCCATACCCCCCCTCCCATACTCCACCTTCCCCAAATCCCCCCCACCCATACCCCCTTCCCCAAATCCCCCCCCCCAAATCCCCCCCTACCCATACCCCCCTCCCCAAATCCCCCCCACCCATACCCCCCCTCCCCAAATCCCCCCACCCATACACCCCCTCCCCAAATCCCCCCACGCCCCCCCCCCCTCCCCAAATCCCCCACCCCCCTCACTTCCATCAAGTGACCCTTTAAGTAGCTGCATCATCATATAAACACTCGGTCTACATCCAGCATCTGCAGTATTTTTCTTTTTTTTTTAGAATTAGAACAGTACAGCACAGAACAGGCCCTTCGGCCCTCGATGTTGTGCCGAGCAATGATCACCCTACTCAAGCCCACGTATACCTATCCCAGTAACCCAACAACCCCCATTAACCTTATTTTTTAGGACACTAAGGGCAATTTAGCCTGGCCAATCCACCTAACCTTTTGTGACGATTGGGAAGCATTGTAAATTAGGACGAGGATTAGACTTCAAAAATACACAGAGGCAGCTGGAATGGGCAAATAAGCAGCAGATGAATTTTAATAAAGAGAAATTAAACCGTTAAGAACCCAGCTGATGTTCAATGCTAGGTTATTCCAAATCTAACTTTTGTTTCAGTATGGTATAACATGAGGAATGATTTGAAAACCAGTGACAGAGGGATGGAGTTTAAGACTAGGGAGGTCATGTTGCAATTGTATAAGGTGTTAGTGCGGCCACACCTGGAGTATTGTGTTCAGTTTTGGTCTCCTTACTTGAGAAAGGACGTACTGGCGCTGGAGGGTGTGCAGAGGAGATTCACTAGGTTAATCCCAGAGCTGAAGGGGTTGGATTATGAGGAGAGGTTGAGTAGACTGGGACTGTACTCGTTGGAATTTAGAAGGATGAGGGGGGATCTTATAGAAACATTTAAAATTATGAAGGGAATAGATAGGATAGATGCGGGCAGGTTGTTTCCACTGGCGGGTGACAGCAGAACTAGGGGGCATAGCCTCAAAATAAGGGGAAGTAGATTTAGAACGGAGTTTAGGAGGAACTTCTTCACCCAAAGGGTTGTGAATCTATGGAATTCCTTGCCCAGTGAAGCAGTTGAGGCTCCTTCATTACATGTTTTTAAGGTAAAGATAGATAGTTTTTTGAAGAATAAAGGGATTAAGGGTTATGGTGTTCGGGCCGGAAAGTGGAGCTGAGTCCACAAAAGATCAGCCATGATCTCATTGAATGGCGGAGCAGGCTCGAGGGGCCAGATGGCCTACTCCTGCTCCTAGTTCTTATGTTCTTATGTTCTTATGACAAAGGTTCCCCATAAAAGCAAATTACTGCGGATACTGGAATCTGAAACTGAAAATACTGGACCAATCTCAGCAGGTCTTAACAGCATCGATAGCGAGAAGGGAACTAATGTTTTGAGTCTGGATAACTCTAGATGGCTTTGACAAAGAGAGTCATCCAGACTCGAAACATTAGCTCCCTGCTCCACCTGAGAAAAATTCCAGTCTTGTTGTAATAATTAAGCTAAATAAATGTTTATTAAACAGTAAAACACACAAGGCAACAAAAACCATACACTTCACGACAATAATGGTTAAACAATATTGTTCAATTGACCCAGTTCCAAACTCCCCTATTTTCCTTGACTAGAGTTAAACCTCCTGAAACAACATCCCATCGGTTTAAATCCAGCAATAGTTACCACAATTGACATCCATTATTCTCTTTTGGGAATTGCATTTGGTTTAGAATAGCAATTACTGGTAGCTCAAACGTTTTGCCCCAGGCAATGGCTTGTTTGTAGAGTCTCTTGCTGTGTGTGGCTATGATCTTGGACCAGGTCTGCGCAGCTCAACATCAGCCAATAGGATGAAGCCTGCCACTGATACACTGCTTCTTCTGTAGATCCTTCTTGTGTGAATGGCTTGTCTTAGAGGTCCCTCCAAATGACAGTTCTTACATTCTAAAAGGGTGAGCTCATGCAAGTGTAAAATTCACCCTCGTCTCTTAAAATTTTACCATCTAGCTTTAATTCGTGAAATTTAATGCCCTATTGTTATCCACGGTGCTTAAGTAAATATTTGTTTACAGTGTTGCTAAGCTTGTATCAAAAACCACAGTCAACCTGGCTCCTTAATCAATTCCTATTTACTAGCTTCCTTAATTTTCATTTTATTACAACTTCTTGATACAAGTCATATATTTTAACAGGAAGAATGTGGAGAAGCAACATGAAAATTTTTTAAAGGGATGAAAGGGTAGAGAACACAAACTGTGGAAGGTGGCAGGACCAGTTTAGAGAGCAGTAAATTCGGCACATTGCATACTGGGCTTTATAAATAGAGTCATGGTGGACAAAAGGAAGAATCTGACATCCACCCATTTACAAAAGATTGATACACAATAAATAGGAATGGTCATGGACCATACTGCCCATTACCCTTACTCTGCCATTCAATACCATCAATCTGATCATGGGCTGAGACTCCACTTTCCCACCTGCTCCCCAAATCCTTCAATTTCCCAGAGATCAAAGGTCTGTCTATCCCAGCCTCAAATGTTTTCTTTTCTTTAAAAATAAATTTAGAGTATCCAATTCTATTTTTCCAATTAAAGGGGCAATTTAGCATGGCCAATCCACCTAACCTGCACATCTTTGGGTTGTGGGGGTGAAACCCACGCAGACACGGGGAGAATGTGCAAACTCCACACGGACAGTGACCTGGGGCTGGGATCGAACCTGGGACCTCGGCGCTGTGAAGCAGCAATGCTAACCACTGTGCCGCCATGCCATCCTGAGGCAGCAGTGCTAATCATGCCACCCATCTTCAGAGAATATAAACCCTCCTTACTCAGCCTGTCATCATAGGGCAATCCTCTCATTCCAGGGACCAAACTAGTGATCCCTCGCTGTAGTTTATCCAACGTTAAGTATATCCATTCTTAAGTGTGCACAGTATTTCAGATGTGGTCTCACGAAAAGGGCAGCAGGGTAGCATGGTGGTTAGCATAAATGCTTCACAGCTCCAGGGTCCCAGGTCCGATTCCCCGCTGGGTCACTGTCTGTGTGGAGTCTGCACATCCTCCCCCTATATGCGTGGGTTTCCTCCGGGTGCTCCGGTTTCCTCCCACAGTCCAAAGATGTGCGGGTTAGGTGGATTAGCCATGCTAAATTGCCCGTAGTGTCCTAATAAAAGTAAGGTTAAGGGGGGGGGGTTGTTGGGTTACGGGTATAGGGTGGATACGTGGGTTTGAGTAGGGTGATCATGGCCCGGCACAACATCGAGGGCCGAAGGGCCTGTTCTGTGCTGTACTGTTCTATGTTCTATGTTCTAAAACCCAGTACAACTGCAACAAGATAATAATGCAAAATCTTTATAAATCACTGATTTAGCCTCAACTGGAGTACGGTGTCCAATTCTGGGCACTGCAGTCTAGGAAGCATTTCAAAGTACTGGAGAGGGTGCAGAAAAGATTTACGAGAATGATTCAGGGTGAGGGACTTTTGTTCAGAGGATAGTTTGGTGAAGTTAAGAATTATTTTCCTTAGCAAAGAGAAAGTCGAGAGGAGATTAGACAAGAGATGTTTAAAATCAGTTTTTAAAAATAAATTTAGAGTACCCAATTATCTTTTTTGTTCCAATTAAGGGGCAATTTAGCACGGTCAATCCACCTACTCTGCGTATCTTTGGGTTGTGGGGGTGAAACCCACGCAGACATGGAGAGAATGTGCAAACTCCACACGGACAGTGACCCAGAGCGGGGATTCAAACCCAGGTCCTCAGCGCCGCAGTCCCAGTGCTAACCACTGCGCCACCATGCTGCCCTTAGAGATGTTTAAAATCATGATTGGTCTGAACAGATTGGGAGAACTGATCCCATTGGTGGAGGGATCGAGAACCAGAGGACACAGAGTTAAGGTCATTGGATAAAATAGCCAGAGGCACAGAATCATTGAATTTCATAGAATCTACAGTGCAGGAGGTGACCATTCGGCCCATTGAGTCTGCACCGGCCCTTACAAAGGGCACACTACTCAAGCCCACATATCTACCCTATCCCTGTAATCCCCCACTTAGCATCATTAGGGAAATTTAAAAAATAAATAAATGTTGCAAGTGGTTAGGATATGGGATGCACTGCCTGTGAGTTTAGTGGAGGAAGACTCAATCTTGTTTTTCGAAAGGAATTGGATAATTATCTGCAGGGTTGTTGGAACCAACAATTCTACAGACACGTGCTTGTAGGATTAGAATAACGGTTTTAATATACTCACAACAGAGCCAGCCGGTTAGCCATTGAACTTTTGGTGAACTGGCCGGCTGACCATGTGGCACTGATCTTTATACAGCAGCTCCAGGGGGGAGGAGTCCTGGGCGGAACCAAGGGAGAAGCCCAGTACAATTCTCGAGCATTCCCAGAGCTACACTCCCTGGTGGTCAGGTAGTGCAACTGCACTTACAATATAGGCACATGTATATACAGATTATAATCCGGTGTGAATCACATTCACCACAAGGGTTATGGGGGGGAAAGGGTAGGAATGAGATGCTGCTGCAGAGTGCCAACGCGGACACAAATAGCTGAATGGCCTCCCTCTACCCATTCTATGAATCTGTTCTTCGGTCCCTACATTAACCTGACATCCTTACGTTAATGGACCCCACCCCCCTCCCCACCACTCCCCAAAAAATCTGTGCTTTCCACAGGACAGAGCCAAATGGGACAGAGCTAATCTTCACCCCATCTCACCAGTTTGTACAAATGGATTTGATGGTTAAAGTAAGTAAAGTGGCCACAGTCCCAGATGACCAGAGGCTGCTTTCCCCCTTTGAAGGGGGAAGAGCTGACTGGTGATGGATTAACCGGAGGATCACCACACCTCAGGCAAGGTTGAGAATGTGGGGCCTTCCTGAGTAATCTCAGCTGGTACGGGAGCTGGTTCAGCTCAGTGGGCTGGATAGCTAGTTTGTGATGCACAGCAAGGCCGACAGCGTGGGTTTATTTGAGGGCACAGTAGTGTGCAGCGTCATTGGAAGTTTTCATAAGATCACAAGACAGGTGCGGATGAGGATGGATCTTCAGGCAATTTTATTTTCAGCCCTGCAGAATACCAAGCTTAGCATCTCTCCATTTCAACCTTTACTTAAACGGGTTCGACACTAGGGCTATCTACGTTTGTGCAATCATTTTTAAAATACCGAGATGCAAAAAACAGATTCTTGCAGACCAATGTCAAAATATGACATTTTAGAATTTAAACTGCGGCAATCAGAATAAGGAAACACATTTATATAGCACCTGTCCCTACTCACAACCCAGCCGCAGGCCCATGCCCCCCCCCCCCCCCCCCCCCCCTGCCGCATCCCTGCCTCTCGTCCCATCCAACCCCCACTTATTTTTTGACGTGACAAATCTTAGCAGTCCGGGTTATTGTAATTTATAATTTATTGGATCTACACATAAATAAGTGAAAAATGGAGGCAGAAATGGTTATAAAATAAACAATATAATCAGGCACTTTTAATTTTATATGGAATACTCTCTGTGGCAAGACCCAATCCTGTGGAATCCGTCTGCTCCAAGACAGGTTTGAATTCCAACAACTCATTGGCATGAACAGAGCCACAGCAGCCTCCGTGCTTTACAAAATGAACATTAACAATTTAATCCACTGGCTGATGGGGGGGGGGGGGGGGGGGGGGGCATGCAGAAGGAGGGATTGGCCGCGCACACCAACGTTACAGGTGTACGAGCAAGCAATATCGACAGACAAACTTCGATAAAATCAGTCAACATGCCAATCTCATTCATCCAGCAAAGCTACATCTTTTAATATTGTTAAAATATCAACTTTATAAAAACCCAGTAAAACCAACAAGCTGCTTCTTAGTTAGGCTAAGCCTTCTCTGATTGAGGGAGGTTTGCAGTTACCTCCTGGAGATTTAACAAGATCCTCAGAAAATATCAGTCATTTTTTAAAAAAAAGCTTCATTCTGATCCTTAAGGTACATACATGAGGTTCCCTTACCTAACTCCGGGGGTCCCAAGGGAATTAACTCAATGCCAACTTTTGTGGGCAAAATGGCAATATGTTTCTTTAGATGAATGTAACAGCCTGAAGAGCACATGATTGAAACATCCCTAAACGAGTTATTCCTCATCTTAAGCCAGCGAATTGACCATGGCACCTGATGGCAAGCCCCCAGGAGCTGCAGTAATACAGGATGCCTCTCACTGACAATCCAGGAGCTGCTGTAATACAGGATGCCTCTCACTGACAATCCAGGATGCCTCTCACTGACACTCCAGGATGCCTCTCACTGACACTCCAGGATGCCTCTCACTGACACTCCAGGGGCTGCTGTAATACAGGATGCCTCTCACTGACAATCCAGGTCCTTTCAGTTTCCAAGAATTCAGACACTTAACATTCGAGTTACTCTCATCACTTTTCTGGAGTAGGAAACAAACTGTATTAACTTCAGGGACGAGACTAGAAGACATCTTTAAGCGGTTCAAAAAAGTCCTCATTATCTAACCTCATGCATGAAGGATGAGTAGGAGGGTCAGGTACTGGAGGTCTTCTTGCACCCCAGGCGACTGTCAGCACCGTCAGGAGGTAGGGGGTTAATGGAAGAAACTTTGGTATGTGTGTATACGTACAAGTTGAGACAGTAAGCCGCATAAAACGTATAGTCAGTTATATCAAACCAGACTAAACAGAGTACGAAAGCCAGGCTATAGTGCGCCAAAACTTAGCTTAAAATACTGCACTGGCGCTTATTAACGCCATTTGAACCTGTCCATGGCACCAAGATAATCAGAGCAGGAAGTATGAGGCAAGTGTCTGCGAGGTACGAACACAGATATTTGAACTTTTGCTCCTTTTTAAAAAAATAAACCACCCAATTTTACCTCAAACCAGAACCCATTTTTGGCACGTTAGGGTGAAGCTGTAATGTGGACACAATTCTGACAAAAGTGGATCCCTGCCCTTGTTGAGCAGGCTGGAGCTTTGACATGTTCACTATGTTTGGAGAGTTTTGGTCCGTGCACTGTTAGGTGATCCAGTGAGATTCCATGTTCTTTAGGTACAGGCTTGTCCTGAGCCGCAGGCTGCACTCCCAACAGTCCTCATTCATTTTTCTTTTTCAAGATCTTCAGGAGTGCCTTGGACATGAAATAGGGTCTCTCAGTCGTGCCATCGTTCCTCTCCAGGTCTTCCACTGCATAGATAGCAACATTACAACCACGTTTATCAGTAAGAATCCAACACATCACAGTCCCATTAACTGGGTGCAACACCAATACACCAATACTTGCTGCAGTTAACCCTGTCCTGCCAAAACCACCTTTCAAAACAGTAGCAACTTATGAAGGGGTGGTGCTCAGAAGAGTAAATCTTTAGCAGCTGAAGGTTGGTTGGATAAAGACAAATTGATTTCCAGTGTCAAAGGAATTTGAGTGCAGAAATGACTGAATGATATTAATAATTGAATGATTATTATCACATTACTTTATACGTGATGTGGAGATGCGGGGTTGGACTGGGGTGGGCACAGTAAGAAGTCTTACAACACCAGGTTAAAGTCCAACAGGTTTGTTCTGCATCACTAGCTTTCGGAGCACTGCTCCTTCCTCAGGTGAATGAAGAGGTATGTTCACATTCACCTGAGGAAGGAGCAGTGCTCCGAAAGCTAGTGTTTGAAACAAACTTGTTGGACTTTAACCTGGTGTTGTAAGACTTCTTACATTACTTTATACGCAAGTTAAAGACCAACTATTCTAGAGTGGTTACAAATGAAAGCTCTGAACAATCCTTTGGGAGCTGCAAATGAGTGAGAGGCGTTGTTTACATGTATTTCTGCAAAGATCCCACGTGACGGACTGGCCACAAAGATGACAAGTTGGATCTAAAATTGACTGAGAGGCAGGAACAAAGGGTGAGGGGTGTCTGTGGGACTGGAAGGCTGTTTCGAGTGGGGTTCCGCAGGGCTCAGTATCGTGCTCCTTGCTTTTCGTGCTACATACCCACGATCTGGATTTGAATTAAGGAGAATTTGCAGATGTTGCAAAATGTTACTCCCTTTTTCACAAATCAATCTCCACTGATCAACCTCTCACCTTATCCCTCAGCCACTTCTTTCTCCACAAACACAGTTAATTCATTCTTGTACCCATTAGATCATTTCACTCTCCCACCCGAGGAACTATTCCATAATTTGATTACCTTCTGGGAAAGAAAATGGCTACCAGCGCAGTCCCGGTACAAACAGAAACATTCCCACCTTCACACCGTTAGTTATCACTAACGCGGAGAATCTTTCAGAGATAAAGTGACAGGGTTCTCCCAGAGTCTCTCACTAATGGGGTTCATCGTTGGTGTGATAATAGTGACTGTGCTTCATTCCAGAAGCTCTTTATCACTCTTCCAGCGTCTGTGGAGTCTGAGGAGAGTCGTATTCCTTTCTGTACAGAATGTCGCGCAGCTCCTGCGACGTGTAATATGGTCTCTCTGGAGAGCCGTCATTCCGCTCCAGATCTTCACCTGGTTAAGCAGCGGCCACAGAGGAAAGGCAGAGGAATCCAAACACATCCCCGTGCAGGAGTGATGAACGGAGGCAGACAGTGTGAGAGCAAGAGAGGAACGGAGAGGAAGAGCAATAAGGAGAAAGAAGAAGGAAATGATCAGAGTCAGTAAAAGGAAATGAAATCGGACAAGAATACAGGCAGAGCTCAGGCTGTCAGCTGGCAATAAGCAAATCAGAAAAAACAAAGGCAGCTGGAAATACAAATCCACCGTTATCTGCACAGAGGATTGAGAAGGATCTACACAGACCAGTAACCGATCTGCTTTTCTCAAACGTCCCTCACAATGAAGCAACTGCAGAGGTGCTGATAAATGTTACACACAGAAATCCCCGGAATGTGTTAACAGGACTATCCAGCTGTCTACCTTCAGGGATGCTCCCAAAAAACCCAAAAGCTGGGTTTGGGGTTGTTCACTATCAGTGCTGCAAACTGAAGACTGTTTACTGATGTGCGACTCAATATTTAAGCTGTGAGCTGCAGGTTACTTGCTTCGGCTGAGCTGGGAGTGCATTGCAGGAATGTCCCACTGGGGTTAGAGATTCTAACCAGGCCCAGCTTAACCCCACTGGGGAAAGACCATTGATCAGTGCTCCACTCACCAACCAGCCCTGCTGATTTTTCATTTTCACCCCATCCTAACAGGGCCAGGCTGACCCTGACAACAGGGCCAGTTAGATGCCGATAACCTTTGGAAATTGGAAACATTAGTGATCCCGGGAAGATACTTCAGGTCCTTTCCCTGCTGAAATGGAATGCAGGCCGCTAACACAACAAAGAAACCAAACAAAATCACACCTGAACTTTCAACTCTGGATCTTCTGGGTGTTTAAAAAGATCCTTTGACTGGCATGTATTCCAAATTCAGTATTTATTTTTCCAGGTTTAAAAATACTACTTTCCAGTTCATTCTGTTACAACACTTCATTATTTGAGATTAATTATTAAAATGTCCACAAAACTTTAATTATCAGAACTCCGTTTTCTGGGTCCTCCTTTAGTTACAATTACTCAAACACACACAGATTAAAACACCCGAGTGCTATACTCACAAAAACACAGGAACAATGTGTCCACACACATCCCGTACACACTGAAGAACCCGTGTGCAACAAAGTAGGAGCCCACGATCAGAGTCTGCAGAACAGAGGAAATGTTACTGCTTCAATCGGCGAGCTTTACCACAATCTCCGCGCTGCTGGACCATTCAGACCCAAGACGTATTCTAGCTGTTCCAGTCCCCCCTATACCCAGCACCAAGAATATACAGCAGTGCGCAGGATATCTCACCAGGAGATAGGATTCTCCGCACTGCCATACTGATCCATACCTCACACACAGCAACCCACAAATAACAATAAATACCCGCAACTCCTCAGGAAAAGTACCTTCCCCTGAACAATGTTCCTCACTCGTGCTCTGAAAGAACGGTGTCTCCGGCTCTATAGTTTCATGGGTATTGGTTTCCTCTTCCAGTTGTGTGACACCATTGCCTCCAATTTTATGGGGAGCGTACAGGCTATTCATTTAAATGTGTGGCCCCTTTAAGTTTGTTTTATGTAGCCATGCACGCTGTAACTTAAGGGGCCAGGTTGTGTTTGACCTACACAGGGACCTTTTCCTCACAGGGAACACGGCTGTTGGACTATGGTGGGCATCAAATCCCAGAAAGATTCTCTCCTTGCCTGATGTACACACACATATACATTTTCCAGCAGGGGGGGTCACTAAATGGTCATTGGGAGAAATAACCTGGAGTAATTTTCCCTCGCTTACCCAATACACAGAACCCAAAGGGTAATGTCCAAGATGGGCTATCCAGCAGAGTGAGGTGTGAAAGTTATGGGATCTTGATGACTTCTGTGGCTCAGCTTCTCACTGTAAACACACTGATTGTCATCTTTATCTCCAATTAAATGTCTACAACAAAGCAGGACCAATGGGAGCATGTGTTTCCAAAACTTTATTTTGTTGGGCCCCCACGAAAGGTGCGTGTGTCCGTGTCTGTGTGTCCACGCGTGTCCATGTCTCTGCGTCCATGTCTGCGTGTCCGTGTCTGTGCGTCCGTGTCTGCGTGTCCGCGTCTGTGCGTCCCTGTCCGTGTGTCCATGCGTGTGTCTGTGTGTCTGTATCTGTGTGTCCGTGCCTGTGTGTCCGTGTCAGTGCGTTAGTGTGTCTGTGCATCCATGTGTCCATGTCTGTGTGTCCGTATCTGCATGTCCATATCTGCGTGTCCGTGTGTCCATGTGTATCTGTGCGTCAGTGTCTGCATGTCCGTGTCTGTGTGTCAATGCATGTCTGTGCGTCCGTGTGTCTGTGTCTCGGTGTCTGCGTCTGTGTGTCCATGCGTGTCCGTGTCTGTAAGTCCGAGTCTGCGTGTCCGTGTCTGCGTGTCAGTGTCCATGCGTGTCCGTGTCTGTGCGTTCGTGTGCCTGTGTGTTCGTATCTGTGTGTCCGTGCCTGTCAGTGACTGCGTGTCCATGTCTGTGCATCCATGTGTGTCTGTGTAGCATGCTGTACTTAAAGCAACACTGATTGATCGCTCTCACCAGCAGTGGAATCCAGTAATAATTCAGAGCCGGTGCCCTGTCCTCAAACATACTTATTCGATTGGTGAAGAAGAAAAATCCAAGGACACCTGGGGAAGAGAAGGAAGAAAGTCTCACTTAGTGGTTAACTTGAATGTATAAAGACAAGTGTTCAGTGTTCCACTCTGAAAACTGTTTCAATTATGGATCATGCAGCCAGGAGCAGAGTCTTTATCAATGTTTACTCCCAGACTCTCCTGAAGGAGCAGAATCTCACTGCCAATTCTTTTTTTTTAAAATTTAGATTACCCAATTCATTTTTTCCAATTAAGGGGCAATTTAGCGTGGCCAACCTACCTACCCTGCACATCTTTGGGTTGTGGGGGTGAAACCCACGCAAACACGGGGAGATTGTGCAAACTCCACACGGACAGTGGCCCAGAGCCGGGATCGAACCTGGGACCTCGGCGCCGTGAGGCAGCAGGGCTAACCCACTGCGCTACCGTGCTGCCCTCACTGCCAATTCTTTACGTGAGAGCTATCCAGTGATAAGTATACAGGTGCAGCAAGTCATTCAGAAAGCTCATAATGTTGGTGTTTATTAGGTAATTGGGACATTCTGAATTCTCCCTCTGTGTACCCGAACAGGTGCCGGAAAGTGGCGACTAGGGGCTTTTCACAGTAACTTCATTGCACTGTTAATGTGAGCCTACTTGTGACAATAAAGATTATTATATTGTGAGGGAATTAATTACGTAAGTAGGGAGGTTATGCTTAAGTTTGCAGGGCACTAGTGAGACCACATCTGCAGTATTATGTACAGTATTGGTCTCCTTATTTAAGGGAAGAAGTAAATGCATTAGAAATAGTTCAGAGAAGGTTTACCAGACCAATACCAGGAATGGGCGGGTTGTCTGATGAGGAAACTTTGGAGAGGTTGGGTTTGTAGCCACTGGAGTGAGAGGCGACTTGATTGAAACATGCAAGATCCTGAGGGGTGTTGACAGGGTGGATGTGGAGAGGATGTTCCCTCTTGTGGGAGGATCTAGAACTACAAGGGGTAACTCATTCAAGACGGAGATGAGGAAAACATATACATCTACTGCGTGCGGCACAGTAGCACACTGGTTAACACTGTTGCTTCACAGCGCCAGGGTCCCAGGTTCGATTCCCGGCTTGGTTCACTGCCTGTGCGGAGTCTGCACGTCCTCCCCATGTCTGTGTGAGATTCCTCGACAGTGGAACCCATGATGGCTCCTTAAAGGAGGCAATGAAGAATATTGAGCAGGGGGCTAGAAGCCCAGGAGACGATGACAAGGGACCTCGAATAAGCCGCCATGGACCAAGGGGACTGAATCGCGGTACTCGAGGCCAAGGTAGTGAGCCTGGTCAGAACCCAGAAGGGGCTGACGGACAAAATTGACGACTGGAAGAACTAATTGGGTCGGCATAACCTGAGAATTGTGGAGCTGCTGCAGGGAACGGAACGGAGGCGAGAAACTGCATGGAATACGTAGCAGCGATGCTCGGGAGGCTGGTCGGCGAGGAGGGCTTCGCCAAGCCCCCGGAGGTAGACCACGCCACAGGTCGCTTCGGCAGCTGGGCTGGGCTGGGTGGGCGATAATCGTGCAGCTCCACAGGTACCAGGACACAAGGAGCAGATCCTGAGGTGGGCGAAGAGGGAGACAGGGTGTGAAGGACATTCCATCCACCTGTACCAGGACATTAGGGCAAACCTGGGCAAGCGGCAGGCAGAATTCAACGGTGCCAAATCGGCGCTGTGTAAAAGTGGGGTGCGGTTTGGCAGCTCTACAAGAACGAGGCTGCAAGAGGTGGAGAGTAGAGGGCGGGTGTATGGGAGGAGGTTGCGGCGTGCCTCCCGGGAGGGAGAGAACACCAGGCAGAGGGGAAGGAAACACAGGTCGCGGGGGGGGGGATGGGAAGAAACAGAGGCGGAGTAAAGGGAGCTTATAACACTGGCTGCAACAGGTCGCCGTGGCAACAGCAAAAATAGGGAGTAGTTGGCGGCCACCTTGATTGGCCTGTGAACAAGGGCAGGGGGGAGGGGGGGGGTGTTTCCTCTCCGGGTGCTTCTCTCCGGGTGCTCCGGTTTCCTCCCACAGTCCAAAGATGTGCAGGTTAGGTGGATTGGCCAGGATAAATTGCCCTTGGCGTCCAGAAGGTTATTTGGGGTTACTGGGATAGGGTGGAGACTTGGGCTGAAAGAGGGTGCTCTTTCCAAGGGCCGGTGCAGACTCGATGGGCCGAATGGCCTCCTTCTGCACTGTAAATTCTATTATTTTATTCTCTGATCATTAACCAGTGACATAAACTCCAGAGGCCTATAAAGATATGGCAGTAGCTCCACACCATTCACCACAGAACATGGAACCCAGTATCAACCCCCCCCCCCCCCCCAGTTTGGCAACTCGAGGGCTCCACTCCAGCAGAGTTCATAACCTCGAGACTGAAGTTCACCTCACCAATCCCAGAAGCAGAGAACTGATCTAACTTTTTCAGTCAGTATTGTTCTCCTCTCACCTAAAGGTGCTAAATCTAGCTGGTGTATGGAGAGGGAGCAACGCTGGGTGCTGGGTAGGGGCAGCACAAGAAGCCCAGTCCAGGATAGAATTGCCATTCTCGGAAATCACACCACTATCCTGCCCAATACCGGTTTGTACAAGACTGCAATTTGGTGGGAGATTGATGTAAAATCAAACAACAGACCCACTCCTACGTACAGAGAGCCAAGTATGGAATGAAATATATACTGACCCACTCCAACGTACAGAGAGCAGAGTATGGAATGAAATATATACTGACCCACTCCAACGTACAGAGAGCAGAGTATGGAATGAAATATATACTGACCCACTCCAACGTACAGAGAGCAGAGTATGGAATGAAATATATACTGACCCACTCCAACGTACAGAGAGCAGAGTATGGAATGAAATATATACTGACCCACTCCAACGTACAGAGAGCAGAGTATGGAATGAAATATATACTGACCCACTCCTACGTACAGAGAGCAGAGTATGGAATGAAATATATACTGACCCACTCCAACGTACAGAGAGCAGAGTATGGAATGAAATATATACTGACCCACTCCTACGTACAGAGAGCAGAGTATGGAATTAAATATATACTGACCCACTCCAACGTACAGAGAGCAGAGTATGGAATGAAATATGTACTGACCCACTCCTACGTAGAGAGAGCAGAGTATGGAATTAAATATATACTGACCCACTCCAACGTACAGAGAGCAGAGTATGGAATGAAATATATACTGACCCACTCCAACGTACAGAGAGCAGAGTATGGAATGAAATATGTACTGACCCACTCCAACGTACAGAGAGCAGAGTATGGAATGAAATATATACTGACCCACTCCTCCAACAATAAGCAGTTTGCCCAGAAACAGAAGGAAATCCGTGACTTTGTCCA